>NC_050593.1:36029303-36184303 GCF_013368585.1 Megalops cyprinoides
ATAATCACTAGATAATGAGAACGTGGAAGCTGAAGCCAATTCACATATGCTAATTTGATCTGGAGGTGCTGGGGAATAGAGTTTCTATTGAGGTAATAGAAAAGCACTATTGGGGTGGTCAGTTATCATTGTTCATACGAGGTGCAATATGCTACCAATATATATGCTAATGCACTGTTTAATTTATTAAGTTCCCAACTGCTATCGGGTCCCGTAGGTATTGCTGTATTATAATGCAGGCCATGCCCCTGTGCTAAACTGTTATCTTTTAAATGGAGAGGATCTTTCAATAACTCCAGCAAAAAGTTCTGCACATCTGCGGCTTCCTCCATACAACTGTGTCTTGTAACAGACGTTAAATGTCTTTTTATGGCATCTTTACATTGAGTTATATTATCCTCTGAAGCATATCCTCTGGTGATTGTAAAGTAACTGTATTTACATTATAAAAAGTGTTTAGAGAAAGCCCTCTTTGAGTGTGAGAATTTGATTTCATATCCGAAGATCTGCATGAACATGTGTGGGAAATTTCTAACACGTCTTTAGACAGCTGTTTGGAGACTGAAGTCAGCTGTGTTCACTCGTAGAAAGGATTGTGAATGAAGAAAACAGCAAGAAATAAAAGAATTATGACAAAAAAATCTCACCCAATGCCTCAGGCAGACAGCTCTGTACTCATCATTTTCAGACTGACGGTTTTGATTTGCGATTCTAAGCCATCACAGGGGCTTGAAAAAACAGCGTTATCTCCTCTGCTGGGCGTACTGAACTGCGCATTCAGACCCTCTGCCCCCATAACACTGCGGAGAAACAAAGGAATTGTCCCACTCCGATATAAAAAATCCCAAGATCAAGGGCTTTGGTTCAACCCGCTCTGCATTAAACCACAGAACCGCTATAATATCTGCTGGAAGATAAAAGTGTGCTTAAAATGTAGATGAAGGAATTATTCTGAAAGGGGTCTGCTTGCCATAACACATCTGTTTAGAACATACAGACCCTGGTAGATATGAATCTTGTTTACAGGGACGAACTGGTATGTGAATGAGGGGACCGAAATGATTGACCACATCCTTAGCCACCACTATCTGAAATAATAAACAATTCCAAAGAAAATTGCCCACATCCAGAATTAGATAACACTGGTTCAGACTTAAAACCACACAGTCAGAACTTCAGATTTCTATCCCTAGGCAAAGGAACTCGCTGTGGCTAACAGTTAGGATTTTTCAGAGGAGATTGATCAAGTGTTTTCAGGTTGTTAATTACTGCAAAGCTGCTGAAGAGCACAGTAACCCTCAGTTATATTGCAAAGCAGGATTTGCATACGTTTACTCTGAGAGGAGCTGCTTTGTGTCTCTGCACTGCTCGGCTCTGCTGTTTGATATTAATATCATCTGTCCACTTCGTTTTTCGGTCAAGTTCACATCTTTTGGGAGTCCCGTCACTTCCAGGCTTTTTCCACAATGCAGGACGTATTCTTCCCTCCTGCAGAAGAGCAGGGACAGTCTGTACTTTCACGACAAACGAGTGAAAATCAAAAATCTAAATATCCAGTAAATCTTCACCCACTCTAAAAAAAAACGGGCCATGAAAGTCAATTATGTGGATGATTCCACATAAGATACCTAAATAAGAAAAATGCAGTGTACGTGATTTTGCTTGTACATGACTTGTACATGAGTTACTTTTAGTATGTGTATGTATGCAGTAATGAAGTAGTGAATTATTCCTTGACCGGGTGTTTTTATGTGTATATATCAGTCAGTATAACACATGCCTGTGTGGTGTGTTTCTCAAAAGGCCCCACCTGCAACAGGACATGGGACGGGTGGCTATGCTGGGATGACACTGATGCAGGGGTGACCGCAGAACAGCTCTGTCCCGACTACTTCCAGGACTTCGACCCGTCTGGTGAGCCTGCCTACTGATCCCAGCGCCTCGTACAGGAGACCCACTTCCGTCCTGCTCGTTTGGTTTCCGTTTGACAGTATCACATGTCCATCTCCGAGACCCTCTGTCACTCCTCAGCAGGACCGTGCTGGATCCCTTTCACATCACCTTACATTACTGTCATTCAGCAGACGCTCTCATCCTGAGCGACATACATAGGTTACAGTTTTACATGTTATCCAGTTATACAGGTGGGTGTTTACTGAGGCAATTGAGGGTTAAGTACCTTGCCAAAGGGTACAGCAGCAGTGGCCCAGGAGGGAATGGAACCAGCAACCTTTCGGTTACAAGCCCTGGTCCTTACCACTGTGTTACACTGCTCCCCCATCACCACAACAAATGCCCCTTTTTACTGGCCTGTTTTTCTCTTTAAATAAAAGGAGACCCCTCTGCTTCTGCCAGGCCCAGCTCTCTACAGCTGGTGTCAGGCTTTTAAAAATAGTACAGTATGCAGCAAGGGGGGATGTGTTTCTACTTCTAGGAAAATTAGGGTGGAAAGCATTTGTATTTGTTTTCTGTTTGCCCTTGAAACCTCATAACCAGTCTAAGCACACAGTACAGTATCGTAGAGATATCTGTCCATTTGTGACATTTCTCACCGCTGGGTTCCAAGACACCATGTGGATTGCTACTTCTGAAGCCATATTCACATATTCATTGTCTTGCAGTTAAGATGAGGATGGTTTAGCTTTGCAGAGTACGCATGCTATAAGGAGTAATTCAGGGATGTGTAAGGTAAATTACAGCAGGTGTGTCTCAAAGATTCACCAGGTGTGTCAGAAATGAGGGAATGTCTGTTATTGGAAATAAGGTGTCCTCATTCTAGACAGCAAACTTGTGTTAAAGTTTTAAAATTTCTATTCACATTCTTTTTTCTTACAGAGAAGGTGACAAAGATTTGCAGCGAGAACGGCCATTGGTTTTTACATCCCCAGAGCAACAGAACATGGTCAAACTACACTAGATGTAATGAGCACACCAATGAAGGCAGGAGGGTAAGACTATATTCAAGATTATTTAAGAGCGTCTCACACACTATTATATTGATAATAATATTCATCAATGCCATTACACCTGTAACTTGTTTTTGTTGTTTTTTAGCATTGAAGATCTGAGTGTATGTGTAAGATGAATAACTAATGTCTGACAACATAACTGATTTCATTGCTTTGCCTAAATGAATTAAGATCACAAGCCATGAACTAATTGCCCTCTAATTGAAATTTTACCTTGTGTAAACCAAACACATAATGACATTAATGAGCAAGCTGGTGATATAAAAATTAAAATCCAAAGTGTGTGGTTTATTCTGGATCATGTACACTGAAATGTCCGTCTGAATAAACTTGCAAATGAACAGAAAAAAATGGAGTGGAAGCCTTCTTGTTAACTGAAATGTTCTGTTCTCCTGCAGACAGCCATGAATCTGTTCTACTTAGCCCTGATCGGCCATGGATTGTCTCTGACAGCACTGTTTATTTCACTGGGAATATTTTTCCATTTCAAGTAAGTACAAAATAAAATAATAATAACTAATCATAACAATAAATAGTAATTATGATGCCATGGAGGAAGAAAATAGTCCACATCAATGCCATCAACAACGTTGTAACCAGCAGGATGCTTGTCAAGTCCATGTTTCCTGTGTTATGCATGTCAGTACCTGTCTCTGAGTACACAGCACATGGATTGATACAAACAGGTGTGTATTTCTGTCTTGCTGTTTTCTCCTGCACTCATTGTAACATAATGTATTCTGCTTCCAGGAGTTTAAGTTGCCAGAGGATAACGCTACACAAAAACCTGTTCTTCTCCTTCGTGTTGAACTCTGTCATCACCATCATTTGGCTGACAGCCGTGGCAAACAACCAGGAGCTGGTTCAGCAGAACCCTGTGAGTATATCAGTGTTTAATCAGAACCCTGTGAATATATCAGTGTTTAATCAGAACCCTGTGAATATATCAGTGTTTAATCAGAACCCTGTGAGTATATCAGGGTTTAATCAGAACCCTGTGAGTATATCAGGGTTTAATCAGAACCCTGTGAGTATATCAGGGTTTAATCAGAACCCTGTGAGTATATCAGTGTTTAATCAGAACCCTGTGAGTATATCAGGGTTTAGTTAATCAGATCCCTGTGCTCATGTTAGCGTTTAGTGCAGCAGAACCTGTCAGTATATGAAAAGTAGTGTATCATGCCTCTTCTGTGCATTGGTTCTATGTCGTGTGAATAAACACTGAATGTTTGTATGCAAAGTATGTATTTCCTGTTTTTGCTTTAGTTATTGTAGGTGGTTGTAAATGTTACTAATGCATCTTAACCCTTAGGTTCTAATTTTTGACTTGATGTTATCCATTTAGACCAGCTGCAAAGTGTCCCAGTTTATACACCTGTACCTCTTCGGCTGCAACTACTTCTGGATGCTGTGTGAAGGAATCTACCTGCACACTCTCATTGTGGTGGCTGTGTTCGCTGAAAAACAGCACCTGATGTGGTACTACCTGCTCGGATGGGGTAGGGTTATTTACTTATTTTTTTTTATTTACTTATTTATTTTATTTTTATCTGCCATTAAATTGTGCCGGTGTTGTTGTAATCTTGCGGTGCAGAGCATTGTCACCATCAGTGTCAATCTTTTCATTTCTCCAGGATTTCCACTGATACCAGCTTCCATACACGCGATCGCCCGCAGCTACTACTATGATGATAAGTAAGTTATTTTTTGATATGTAAGATGATAAGTGAGTTATCATTGTAGGCAGTTTATGGCTGGCAGCAGGGACACATGACAGTGAGATTGTGGTGGAGTGATAGCGAGCCTAGGTTTAAATTTGCTCAGCCTTTGTGGTTGCTCTGTACCTTGGACTGTGTATGACAGCACAGTGAGGTTCTCCTATTTTTTACTCTCACTTTAGACAACACTTTGTCCTGCACGATGGTCATTACCACACGAAAGGAGCAATTTTCACACACAAATGAACTTACTCTTGCAAAAAATCAGTGATTTTTAGCAGCTGCTTAATTCCATTGTTACTGAATGAGCGAACTCACTTCTCACAAACAAATCAATCTGAGAGAGCGAGCAGTGTGTTGAGTGACGGTCTGTGTGCTCCCGCCTACAGCTGCTGGATCAGCTCCAACACGTCTCTGCTTTACATCATCCACGGCCCCATCTGCGCGGCGTTATTGGTAAGCCCATAATTGCTGTTTTGAAAACGCTGGTGAGCGCGTGCACTGTTGCGTGTGTGTGTGTGTGTGTGTGTGTGTGACTCGTGCGGACTCAGGGCTCGTGTGAATGTGCCGTCAGGGCTCCGGGGATGCAGAGATCATTAATGCCGCTTCAGGCCCCGTTCTTTCCCTGGGTGGGATTGGATCAAAAGTTCTGACCCGCCCGTTAATTGCGGATCACAGACCTGAGGCTCATTGCCTTTTATTACGGGCCCTGCAGAGGGTTCCTTGGTCAGACTTCAGACGGATTGAGCTATCAGCTCCGCTCCGGTAATTTGCAATTACTGGGTGGGACAATGTTCTGATTTAATATTGGCTGCGTCGGTACGTTTTGTTTGATAGAAATCTTTTGAAGTTTGAAACTGTGCAGAGCCCGTGACAACACGGCCTTTTGTTGCTGTTGCTGCTGCTGTTGTTGTTGATGATGTTGATGTTGTCGTTCTTGGCAACGCTTCTGTCCTGTAGGTGAACCTGTTCTTCCTCCTGAACATCGTGCGCGTCCTCATCACCAAGCTGAAGGTGACACACCAGGCGGAGTCCAGCCTGTACATGAAGGCAGTGCGAGCCACTCTCATTCTGGTGCCTCTCCTGGGCATCCAGTATGTGCTGCTGCCGTACAAACCTGTTGAACGGGTTTCCTCAGAAATCTACGACTATGTGATGCACATCCTAATGCATTATCAGGTAGGATCTGTAAAAAAGGTTTATGTTTAATGAATGATGAGATGAGATGATATGATACATGATATGTGTTACATGATATACGATATGTGATGTGATGTGATGATGTGATATATGATATGACATATGATATGATAGGACATATATATGATAACTGTTCCGCTCTTTTGTACTCTAAGGTCACGATAATTACACAACTCTATGTGTCAGTGCCGTTTCATCCTAATAACATTATAACCATGTGGTATATTAAAGTGAAAATGACTTTCCTAAAATCATGGGAGGACTACAGCTGTGCTTCCCCTTTTTCAGCTTCCCTAAATGTATGCAAATGTGCACTCAATTCCTTAGCAACACGAGTCTGATAAACTCTGTTTCTAAGAATTCTGCCGTTTCAAAATAATCCGAGGGAAATCGATAGGCAGAGCCTACAGTTCGGTGTGATGAAACTCTAAACTGGACATTTTCTTGCTGAACAGGCAGATTTAGTACCACAGAACAGCAGCCCTGTCAAATTATCTGGCTCAGAACACACCCCAGAAGCTAGGTGCCAAACTCATCACCCTAAATCGCTCGTAAGGCAGTTACATGCTGCCTTTAATTTGTCAGATTGTAGTTTAAGGGAGATAAGGCCATACAGGGGAAAGGGAGGTGTTTACCCTAACTGAGAGCTAACGTTCCTTCTCTGTTCATTTCCAGGGGCTGCTGGTGGCCACAATCTTCTGCTTTTTCAATGGAGAGGTAAGATTTTCATAAGCTCTTACACAAACCTGTGTCATTCCCTGAGCTAAATGACAGAGATTGGGGGAGAGGTGAGGTTATGTTGAGACTGTAGGCAAAACGGCCCACCTCCTGTTCATGGATAAATAAGTAAAATATTAATATTATGTGGTTCCATCTACATAAGGAGCTAAACACTCACCAGTTCCATTAGTTTTAACATGGCATTAATGGCAAGTGCCCTTCTTCAGTTGGTAAAGATATTAAGCTCTTTCTGTCTGAATGTGACATATGTATAAGAGTGCAGCTTTTTATCAAAAACGGTCAGAAATAAATCTGGCCATCTGTGATAAAAATGTTTGAAATAATCTTATCCTCACTCTCCTACGCAAGATCTTCCACAAGCCTTCCCCCAGCAGAGCTCTAGATCTACTTACAGTAGGGCTTACACTCTCAAAAACACTGCAAGAAAAGCTCAGAGCTTCTGGGGTCTTCGCCAGACTCTGGATGATTTGAATATTGGAAGGTGTCCATAGACACAGAATTTGCTGTTGTTTTGTAAGGGGTTGGTGTCAGGATGGAATTGCTCGTGTTTGTGTTGGATTGCTGTCCGTGCTCTTGGTACGGCAGCGGAGAAGGCTTCACGGGGGCCCATAAACAGGTCATGGGTTAACGCAGTAATCGCGCGTGCTTTGATGGGTGTCAGAGAGGGCAGGGAGGGAAACAGGAAGGCCGCGCTTCTGCCAAAATGAGATAGAGCTCACGTTTAAGCGATGGTGACAGCAGCAACACCATACAGTAGTTTACTTTTATAGACAGCTGGACCCAAGCTACCCACAAAAGCTGCATCATCTTCTCCCTTTTGTGGTAAAGCTACAGCCAAACTCCCCGCAAAAGTTGCACTGCCTTCTGTTTAGATGATACTTGTAGCTGCGATAGGTTACCAGGGTCCCTGCAATCTGTAGAAACATTTCAATCCTGTAAAATGACAGAAACATCATGAAAGATGTTCAAATACTGTCTGTCTTTTAAAATAATGTGCTTAATCTATAATAATAATAGAGGTAAAGGTAACTTTTACTTTTTTCTTTTGCGGTGAGCAAAACGATGTTGATCTGCCAGCTCGCTAGCTTCATGCCGTTCACCATCAGGTCCCACAGAGGCATTGTGCTGATACTGCTAACACATTAGCAAACTCAGTGGCCTCAGTGGCCATGTAAACCCACTACCAAAAGTCATTGTTGACTGGGATTTGTTTTAGTGCTGCTTCTTCAAATATGAGTCTGTGCAGTCTCAAAATATTTTGAGGGCAGTTCCCTCCACAGTTCCAAAGTGGTCCAATAGATGATCGCAAAATTAAGTAAACCTTAACATTTCCTACATTAATCCTTAAAACCAGATTGAACAGATACAATGAATTTAAATCTAATCTGAGTGAGAGGTTTGTGACCTATGCCCTCCCCTCCCTCTCCGCAGGTGCAGGGCGTGTTGAGGAGACACTGGAACCAGTACCGCATCCAGTTCGGGGACAGCTTCGCCCACGCCGACGCACTGAGGTCGGCCTCCTACACCGCCTCCTCCATCACAGAGGTCCAGGGCTGCTACAGTATCGACAGTCACACAGAACACTTGAACGGCAAGAGCTGTCACGACATCGAGACTACCATCCTGAGGACGGAGCACCCGTTCGCCTGAGGCCAATCCGCGGCACCTGGCCGACGTCGGGCCTCACCCAACACTGAAGACCAGAGGTTTCCATGGTGACGGTCACACGATGATAGACCTGGATGTCCCTATTACTCACTGTATGAGAAAAAAAAAAAAAAAGCTTTTACCCACCTGATATTCTCACTGAATCATATTGTGTTAATTCTTATTGTGAAGACAAAATTGGCACTTCAGTTGGCTCCGGGGCTCCCTGAGGATCGTTCATGACAGTTTTTTTTTTATGAATTTTAAGATAGTGGAAGCTGCTTCACTGCTACTCTCTGAAAAGACATGTAAATATTCTTTATATCTGTCTTAAATCAAAGCACTGTACTTTCCTTGCTCCTTTATAAAGCATGAAAAAGGCAACAGGAGCACTGTCAGCCGCCCATCCAGTTTGCAGTCTGTCACGTTTGTTTGGAAAGCATCGGCATTGCTGGTGAATAAGGGGGGTGACTCTGCGAGGCGCTCGACACCACACTGCAGACACGTGTCCCCCACATGCTTGCAATTTCTTTTCAGCCGAGAGGCGAAAACGCGTAGCTGCCACGGACTGTGTACTGGCAGGAGACAGAGGACAGGCAGTTGAAGCACTGGATTTACACTAACACACCTTAATAACCTCTGAAGGTCTTCAATGCCATTATTAGCTTGTTATACTAGATCAGAATGACCAGTTATTGTGATATAATTAATCACCTCTCTTATTTGATTGTTTTATTTTTACTTTTTTTTTTCCAAACAGTAAGTATTTAGTTTCTTATGATATTAGACACTGTAATGCACTGCACATAGTCTTCAAGTCTGCAAAAAGTCCTTCAAAAGTTGTATAAAGGTATGGAAAACCCCTGACTGAAATGGGACATACTCACCTTAGTAACCTTTCTCAAAAGAATTATGGTGATCGCATCTTTGAAGTAATACCATTATCCCATGCTGAGATAGTCAAACCATCTGAAGGATTTTGTGGCTAATGGATCATTTTTCAACTTTATACTTTAAACTCTTCACAAAAAAGCGTGCAAAAACAAGTATGTTATTGAATAATTAAAAGCATACAACTTTGAGAAAACAGGAATTACTCATGAATAGGTTATGACTCATGTTTGATGCTGCAGGCATATGCTTATTTATTTTAGTTAATGGTCCCTGATTCTGAAGAAAATTGGACAAAAGCCAACTCATGACCTTGTGTAAGTTTAAAAGATGTAAACTCCATATGATATTCTGCTCCGGTTGATGCTAAGGCATTTGGAAGTCTGCGTGTCCATTAGACTGTAATATTTAAAGGTACATGTATTGTGCATTCAGTTGAAGTGGAGTGGCAGAGTTTGTAATTGTAGCTTATGAATATGAAACACAAAGATCAGCTAGTTATTTCACAGCACCATACTTCATCAGTGCACTGAGCAACTGTAATTTCAGTTAAATTGAGATTCATAAAAGTCTTGAGGAAAAAAAATATGGCTGACGATAACAGTCTCAATTAAAGTAGCTTTTAAACTATTGAATTTATGACATTATATGATACGTAACAGACCATTCACAGCTAAAATTAACTTGAGAGATAATTTGGCCTAACTGAAGCTAGCACTGGCTGTAACTTATACAACCTTCCATATAAAATGATTCTTCTTACATTCCCTCAGGAGTTGAGTGTATGCCCTACACTATATATAACTATATATTTCTGTTATGTCTGGCACATATATTTATCTTGTTTCCCTTTGGTAACTTCAGAATATTGTTTTCTTTGAGCATTCAAGTCATTTTGTGTCCTTATGCTGGAAAGAAATCTGCTCACACTCAGATATTGTAAATATGTTTGTAAATCAAGGACTGCAAAGGTTACGTGTGTGTTACATATTTATATGTGTATGCTTATATGTGTATACAGATATAAAGACATTCAAGTATTTAGTAAAGACATTCAACATTTATATTTATAAGGTTATGGGAGATTGAGTGGAAGTGCTTTGGAAATATTTTTTTTTCAGTGTGAAAATGAGAAGACCGATCTTCCAGACATCAAGACTCACATTGATGATAATCTGGAAAGTATTACTGTACAGCTCTCACTACAAGGTTTTTTTTTTTCCTAAACTCAGTTAAATTAAAGGAGGACTTGATAATTCTCGCTGATCACCGCCCTGCCCATGCAGTCGTAGCTATGGGAGGGGTGACCAGCCTTGGCATTCTTACCAGGAAGTGCCGTTCTCCCTCCTTTTGTAGCCTTTAGACACAATAAGAATACAAAAAAGTATTATAAAGTGTTTGTTCAAGATAACGAAACAACTGAACGCATAGTCGTATGTTATACAAAAAAATCATATTACAATCATAAAAGAGGGCCACTTGGAACAATACTACAGTACCTGCAGATTCAAGGAAATTTAATATTATAACGTTTATGTGGTAAATTTAGTGATAAAGTGTGTATAATCTAGTTTTATAGCACTGCGAGGTTTATAGACTACATTGCTTCTTATTGAAGAGCCTACACTTAAAATCATTTTCAAGGGTGTTTTCATATGTGTATGACATCTGTACACCTTGCACTTCAGCAGAGAGAAACCTCCAGGGTTGATGGATGATGTTGAAAGCAATGTCTGTATGATGAAACTGTACTGTATTTTATGGAGATCTAGATTTTCGGGCTCTTCTCTACTGTGTGAATGTAAACTGTATGTCTTTTATTCTCTGGATGTTGATACATATATTTGTGGCCAACTGTTTTATTACTGAATGTGGGCAATGTTGCAATGTTTGCAAATATAGATCATTATCAGCAAACCGACATCTCACGCTTTCTTATTCAATAATACATTTCACGACACACACACAAGCAAACGCTCTCATTTGTATCTTTTAGCAATGTAATGCTGTTCATGGTGCCGAGATGCACACCTTTGTATGCTAGCAGACTTTATATCCTTTTGTAATTGCCTGTTTCTGTTTTGCCTGTCCAGGGCAACATACAGTACATAACTGTTTATACAACTGAACCCCAGATCCTTCATTGTGTCTTAAGTGTTTCACACAGGTGTTCAACAGCAGTGACCTGCCCAGGCTAAAAACGTTCCGTAACTACTGCCGCATTCTCGTGAAATGTTCCGGAACTATTCCCCCCTGTGCGGGGGTGAGAGTGAGAATCACTGAAGAAGAAATTGCACACATTTTAACCCGGCATGGACAGCTTTGTCTCATAGAACATGAGGGAAATATGCTTCTCTAGCTCTGTAAAGTCCATCAGAATCTGCCTGCATGATGCAGTGTCTTCAGTTGCCCTATTAGTTTTGATGTCATCATTATGAAAAACTTTGCAATGATACACTGTCATACACATATGATGCCATACATAAAGCGAAACAAGAAACAGGGACCAATTACAAGTAACAGTAAATATTTTGAAACCGTAATGACTTCAATGAAAGATAAAAAAGATGGAGTTCAAAGACAAGTACACTCGTGTAAAATATGTTCTTTTGTTATGTATATTTTTATGCAAGAAGAATGTTAAGAAAACATACTGGCTAAACGATGTAAGAAGCATGTAAGGTTACTTCAGAATCAATGATGCAAGCTGAGATAGTCTATCAATGTTTACTATCAAGTAAAAAAAAAAGTTCCAGTGTTAATATGTTGACAATATAAACAAGACAGTATGCAAAAGCTAAAAAGTAGTTCATGCAATAGACTTCAGGCAGTATTTAGCTTAAAATGAAATTAGAGAAGAGAGCTCAATCAATTTAGTTTTTCTTTTTTATTGTGGTGGCAAACATCTGATGATGTCAAGACTACTATCATTTCTCAGATCTTAAAGCAAACATTTACATGGGGATATTTGTGGAATCATGAACTAGGAAATATGAGTGAAGGGTTGGTTTTGCCGGCTACAGCAGTGAAGAAGAAGGGATATGTCATGCCAGGTGAAAATGTTACAGTAGCAAGACTTCATTTTGATTTCGGTTGTGGAGTGGCAGTCACGGATGGTTCCTTTTCAGATAACTGGCCCATCTTTCTGCAGAGTGGAACTGCCGTACAGAGACAGCTGTCTATTTCTGATGGATTTCATTCCTGAGTGCTTAATCAATCTTGATTGGATCTCCAAAATGCTAGGCACCAACCGCTTGTGAGAGACAGACATTTTAATGTCTGAATGGCCAAAGTTAGCCCTCTGCTTTAAAGTTTTTTTAGTCTGAAAGTTTGAATGTCCTGAAAGCTTAGTACATACTTTACAACATTAGCTCTTTAAATCAACTGTCCCAGTTTGCCACAAGTTTACTCTGATTCTTGGTAAAACTAGAAAAGCACATGCTGGAATCAAGCTTCAGCTTATTACCCTAGATTGTGTAGTGAGTTAAGTTTTATGAGGGACCATAACTGTTCTTTGAGGTTTGAGTGGATGTCACTTTCTACGCGGGATTTCACAAGTGACAAGGAACTTCTAACAGCCAATGAAAAATAACCATGCAGTAATAACAATCAAAATAAATAAATCCTAAACTGCAGTTTTCTGCAAGCAGTGCTTATGGTAGAACTATAGGAAATAAATGCAAGAGACAAAGATAAAAGGCAAAACAGGGAATGTGGAAATGAAAAAATACACATAATGAGGAATTTATTAAGCTGTGGGAAGAGCAGGAGAGTTTATTGAATCCCTTCAAAGAGCCTTCACGTACCATGGCTGTGTGTTAAAAGAAGAGAAACAGCTGGGTCACTTTGTTGCTTCATGTGCGCAGTAAGAGCCTTATCGCCTTATAGGGCTGCATCGGTGACCCTTGGGTGGTCCAGTGTGGCTCCGAGAATGTTGCACCAGGGGTGATGACACATGGGACAACTCCCCAGTTTCATAACCTCTGTAACGCAGCAGGAGCCCAGCCGAAATTTCAGCATTGCTCTCCTACTGAGTAGCGAGTATCAAGAATCTTAATGTGCTTACGAGCTCAAAGTAAAAGCCTCCGACTTTAATAACCAAGGGAGCACATATAACAGCAACATATTGATCTATATTTTTCTATTTCCATATTTTTTATTTATCCATATAGTACACACTTGGAACCTGGAAAGTCAAATTGTGTTTGAAAATGGCTTGTTACATCTCTACTAAAAATAAATAACTACAGAAAGTATTGTTGGTGTTACTATCAACAAACTACTCCCCAAGATCACCTACAATTTTTTTTTTTTAAAACTATGAAGAACCCAGAAAAGGTGGGGCTCGATGTGCTGCTTCTTTTTCGCATCTTAAGCCAGAAGGTCCTGATTCCACTTCCTCACCATTCCACCCCTCGCATTTCCTGTTCCCATTTCGGACAGCCGGCTCCCGTGCGAAGGATAGCGGGCAACAGAAAGCTGACCAGGAAGGGAGTTTCTTACACTTTTTAAGCATCACCTGGCCAGTCACGGGTGAGTACGTTAGGAAAGCATGACTTCACTTCCTTAGTAACTGCATGACAACCAGCATTCCTTGGATCCACTGCCCCTTCCATTTGCCCCAGTGTAGTGTTCCTCTAAGGGTTTCCAAAAAAAAATACATAACTTTGTTTTGCATTGGAAATAAAACCCACTTAAACATTTTTTGATAAAAATTTTGTTTAGTAAGATATTGAATTAATATTTTTAAATATACAGTAAAATAGTATGCCTAAGTGCCAAGCATATTAGTCAGGTGAGCCCGAGTGACCTTTACTACAGCATGGTGAGTAATGATCTTCTGCAAAAGGCAGCCAGTCTCCCAAGCACTCCCACCTCTACAGTGCAGTCCAAGGCCCCAGCACTTCCAAAAACAGAGGTAACAAAGGAGGATTAATCACCCTAAAAAATGTTTTTTCCTCACTGTTCATAAACAGCTTTTACAAGTGTGGGAAAGAATAACTATACCACATGATTACTGGAAGGTGCAATGTTAGAGAAATCTTGGATTTGAAGGTAAGTTGAAAAGATACACTGTAGAACGTTTCCCAGTGCGCTATTTAAGGATACAGTTATTGTTAAAACAAATGTTTATGAAATGTTCACTTAAGAGATTCCTTGGCTCTTTATTTTTTGTTCCAGTGATAACAGTGATAATTCAACTGCTCTGTTCTTAACTGATTTGGCAGAAAAGTGAATTCACTATTTGTAGCATTTTCTTGTGTATTTGTTCATGTTTCTTACAAGACTATATCATCTTTTAACATAACTGATGGATATTAAAAGCCCTTGACAAAATTAAACAGTGGTACACTTCACTAATGTACAGTACAGTAAAAATGTCCAGAGTTTGAGGTCCCAGAATGATTTAAGAGATCTGTGGGATTTTGTGTTGTGAGGAAGAAAAAATATCCAAGGACACAGCTAGCCAGATGCTTCCTCAGTGCTGTAATGTGTCAGACACCTCTGCTCCAATGAGAGAGTCGGAACTAAACCAAACTACAGTGATTATTTTAACACCCACTGGCCCCCAGTGAACCCAAGTGAAATATTAAACTATACAATCTCGCACTTTCTACGGTCTAGTGGTTGTCTAGAAGATCAGTTGTGTCGTTGTTCATCTTGACAATAATCCTATGATGAAGGTGTTTTTTTTAAATCTACATTCATGATTTTAGCATGAGTTAAACTGTGTTTGTGCTTGAATGGTGTTGTGTGTGGACTTGGTCAGGGAGTGCTTTTAACCCAGGTCTGGGACTGTTGCTCATCTTGGATGGATACACCTCTGTTCTCACACACTTAAAAGTTGCTCTGGATAAGAGCATCTGCTAAACAAATGTAAAGTAAAGTAAAGCAAGTTCACATTCTAAACTTAGGCACAAATTTGTACATTTCAGTGTCTTCACTGTCACAAATACATCAGCAAGGAAAGGTGACACAGAGTGACACTCTCAGCTGTCCTGTAAAGGAAACGAAGGTGCCTGTGGGTAGGTGTGGAAAGCTTTCCCGGCTATCTGCGGCATACGTGCCTTCTCGCCGATGGCGTCTGCTGAAATGGGAGCGGATGCTTCCCTTCCTGCCCCATGGCTCCCAGCGCTCCGGCCCTCGGCAGCTCCACAGCGGAAAACATTAGCGCTGCGTTCGGGAGCGACGGATGTCTCTCCGCCACCGCTGTCACTGTCACCGTGACAGAGAGCTGGAGAAACACAGCCTCGCTCCTGCCCAAACGCTCTGCTTTGTACTCAGAAGCTCAGCTTGAGGCTGAGGACAGCACAGGCTGATGCACACACTGTTCGCAGCAGAGAACCATTTCTCACAACTGTGAGTAGGAATTATGAAGTGCTCTGTAGCAAAACAATGTGCACCTAGTAGGAATGCAGTGTTTGCAGTGCAGGTGGTTTCCTGGCATGAGATTTATTTCAGAAACATTTATCTGGCGGTCTGGTGCGCTTTACTGCTGTTTGCTGGAATCTGTCCTGATGGAGGAAGCAAACATCTGTGCCTCTTTTTCTCCTAAGCGCATGCACAGAAACCAACCAAATCAGAGATCAAAAGGAACTCACTTGATTTCACTCTGTAATAAACTATCGACATACTCAGTTAACTCTGGGTGTTTGATCTGGGAATTAATCTTGCGGCAAGTTAACATGTGACACTGACAACTCTGTCAAACATGATGTAATGTAAAATGTAAGTATTTGCTCAGTTAATTAGCAATGCTTGATTATTTACATGTTTCCTTAAACTTCATAACCCTGAATCTGAATTTTTTTTCTCTTTACTATTTGTAAGATTAGGTCCAGTTGCGGGGATGGTTACATTTTAGAAATGTCAGAGCTCTCGAGTTTTAACCGCAGTACACACCCTCAGAGAGATTTCCTTCCAATCTTCCACAAGTGATGTCTTTTAGAGTGTGCCATGTACAGGGTTTCAAACGGAATGTAATACATGAATTATTTAGAGGACGATGTTTTTGTAATTGCAAATTTTTACAGAAATGTGTTTATAATCAGGATCCGGATGTGTATTGGCCTACTTTCCAAAATTTAGGATGCTCCTGTCATTATTGTCAAATAATCTGAGAAGAACATAAAGTCCTCTCCATAATGTACTCTCCCTCAGCATTCACACTCACCTACTCCTACAGGTTACTTTTTTTATCTACTCCTACAGGTAAGTACACTCACAGCTGGGACCCTTGTCCCCCTTCATTATGTGTTCTACAGGTAAGTACACTCACAGTAGGCAAAATTGTTCCTTCTTTTTATCTGCTCCTACAGGTAAGTACACTCACAGTTGGTAACATTGTTTGTTTTTTTATCTACTGTCCCCTCCCATCCAATCATTTTCATATTTGTCAGTGATGTGTAAACAGCCACGCGGGACCTTTTATGAAGGTGACACGTGCCTGTATGTCACTGATGCCCTGGAAGGTTCATACACACCGAGTGGAGTACCTGCTTTCCGCTTGTGGAGGGTTTTGTCAGCCCACTCGTTAAAGTACCCCACAGTGCTTAACCCAGCCATCCGATTTTTACAGTCTGATTTTGGTACACTCATATGGGCAACCTTTGTTCCCTACAAATACTGTAAAGATGATTGTGCATGTGGGTAGAACACATTTATTAGATAAAGAGAGATTATAGACAGAGCTCTCATGCAAAAAAATATATCTGTCTTTGGGATCTTATTTAATCAATGTTTTTTTTAATCTTCAGAGAACAGTTAATCATGATGGTATAAAGAAATAATGTAATTTAAAGGACCATTTGGAAAGCAGAACAATGTTGATTTGAGTCAGAAAAATATACGCATTTTGCAGATATACATAACAGCCCTCAGGGTAAAGAAAAAGAAAAAAAACCTTTGAGGAGATGACTAAATCATTTTTTAAATCTTAGACAGATGTTCACATAATTGCTTTCTTACGTGTGCTGTAACTTAACATGAATCATGTGATTATTCAGCATAAGGCAATAAGGGTGAGGGTTCCCACATTGTGCTGGGGACCTACACCCTTCAGCACCATACATTTTAAAAACAAGCCTGTTTATCATTTCCTATCTGTAAAGGAAGAATCAGACACTGAGTTAAGAGGCATGGACCTCCTGTAATTAAACCGTTAAGTCATGTAATCCATACCTTTGCATCTTCCCTGTTGCAGGCAGTCGTGGAAAGACATGTGATCATGTAGCATAGTGGTTAAGCAGGCTTACACTCAGAAGGTTTTAGGTTTGATTCCCAGGTATTTGACAAAACCATTATACATCCCAGGAAACTATTTAGCCTGAATTGCTCCACTAAATACAGCATTCAGGCGTATAAATGGATAATATGCGATGCAGGCTGTCCTAGAGGACTGCCTACAAACCAGATAATGTCATCTGATAATGTGATTTCCTATAATGCTATGACAGTAATGGCAGACAATGGGTCAAGACAAGAGATTGTGAGATTTAAATGTCAATCTTTATACGTTATCATGGAGGTTGTCCACCATGAAGGAATACTGTTATTATACTATAATTACAATATTTCATCTGAGAATGACTTGTTATTGACATGGAATAAAATAATTTATCTAAATCTCATTAACACAAACCATTCCTCGACAATAGTTCACACACACTCAGTATTTCTAATTTGGTGGTATGATTTTGGTTAAAAGAAATTTATGTCCACATATGCTAAGTGCCATCCAATACCAGAAACACTGCTAAGCCAAACAGCTGTTAGAGGTATTGCATATGGAGTATGTGGGCATTACCATCGATTGGATGAAGTCAATCTCTCCTTCAGTTTCCTTTTGAGTCTAAGCTGTTTCCCAGGCTGTAATTTTGTGCCTTTCGTATACAGTCCATCAGGTTGGTTTCATGCATTGGTATTGTTCACACTTGCCTTTGAAAGGCCGAGCAGGGACAGGCTCGGATTAGCATGTACAGACCGCTGAGAGAGAGACTCGGAGCTCACCATCACATACACCACAGAGGGGCTGACCAAAGCAGGGAAAGGAAAAAAAAACTAATGGAAGATTCTGAAAACACTGCCTTTATGAAGGGGTGAATGTATCTTTGTACAATTTGACCATTTAGTAGATATACATTTTCATAAAATTGAAGCACAGTTTTAGCAGAACTTTATAGAACTTTATTTGGCTGGGAGTGTGATGAGGGGATGATGTCTGGCTGTGGCCCAAGGTGGTTGATCCCCTGTGTGGACATCATAAACAGGGGACAGAAAGGGGGGAGATGGGGTGGAGGAGGGATGCCGTGAACAGCTGACGCAGAAAGGAAGTGGTATGCGAGGTTTTTATAGTTGTGGACAAGACCAGTTTATCTAGTTTTCCTTAATTACACGGGGATTGTCTGCAAAATTCTACTCCCACATCTTTATGCAATATAGCATAGCTTCAGTTAATACGGCAGCAGTTTGGTGCTGTCATTCTCCAGCATGAGAAGGTAAACCCATAGCAGTGGTATTGGTAAATTGCTGGCTCATAGAAATGTTTAGATGGGAAGAAGCTGATGAAACACAAACCATGATCAATTTTTATAGCAAATCAACATTCTCTCAACATTCACTCTCGGTCATCACTTTAACATTGTGTTTTGAGTTGCCCGTTATTGCCCAAACACTGCATATGCACTAAAAACTTCCACCAGTGCAATCCAGCTAAAATCAAATACACTGATTTGTATATTGAATAACGACAGGACAGAATAACGATGAGAGAGAGAGAGAGAGAGAGAGAGAGAGAGAGAGAGAGAGAGAGAGAGAGAGAGAGAGAGAGAGAGAGAGAGAGAGAGGTGGCAGGACAGACAGCACAGGTGCAGAGCATTTCTCCTAATTAAACTGCAAACTGTGCAATTTCTCACATTCCTACCCTCATGTGCAATGAACTAATTTACCCTCCCTGCCTACTAACCCTGCCCAGAGGCTGACACCGTGCTAAATACACACAGCCCTGTGCTTCCACACACATGACTACCGCAGAAAAACAAGGGCATTGTGCCTGCACTTTGTCACTCTGTTTACAAGCGCGACGGCGAGTCCCGCAGTAAACAATGGAAACCTTTCAGCTCCGTTTGGAGGGAACGGATGCGCCACTTCCTCATTGCGAAAGACGGCTACAGGCTGTTCTTTTTTTAACTTCGCCAGCGACTGTCACCGGCTGGCTGCCCTGACTTCACGACATTATCAAAATGAATAGCTCCAAAATCACCAACCGCAAAAAAAACAAACTGACAGTTAAAAGAGCATGAGATGAATAAGCAGTTAAAGGTGATGAAAGTGATGGCGCATTGAAAATAACGGAATGACAAAATAGGCGATATCATATTATACTTTCGCAACAGACGTCGTCGCATTGCAACACAGCTCCGTATTCTCTTCCAAAACAGGGAAAAAAAGAGAAAATTCGAATAAACACAGATATTCAGACCCAACCAGACAGACCGTACAGACCACAGCATGTGCGTGTCACTAACATTAATGCGAGTAGGCGTTCCAATTAACAATAAGCCTCTTAAAGACTTAAGATATCTGAAATATCCGTGAAACCGAAGAAGCTGAAAATGATAATTAAAGCTCATGGATTCCTGCTTGAAGGCAAAATACATTTAATTTTAATACACTAAATGCACTTAATCTCAATACACTATATACACTGAACTTTAATCGCTCTGTCCTATACTGCTCGGTCCATCAAATTCATTCCCAGCTCATTCAGTGATCACTGAGTTATGTTTCAGTACAGTCACAGTACCAAAGGCTTCATCAAGAAATGCAATGACAAGAATACACACATCACTATACCAGTCGATGGGAAATTATTTTTAATTATAATTATTAATTAAGAGATTACAAAAGTGTAAACATTCAATAGGGAGGAACACAGAAAAGATATGCCCATAGTTTACTCATATTGAAAATTCCTATTCACCAAATCAAATCAGGTGTATTAATGACTATAAAATAGTCTTAAATGCTGCTGTAGACCTGACTATTCTCTTGGGGCCTACCCACCACCCAGATAAACACCCGGCATATTCCTCTGCCTAACCTCTTAAGTCTCCTGTTGTTTTTTCATATTGTTAGCGGTAAGCGGAACTCTGGTGATCATGGTCACAAGTCTCTCCAGGTCATGTGACCACACGTGTCATTAGCACCCAATACATGTCAGCGCCTCGGTCGTTCTGCCTGGCTAGCCCTGTCCCGCAGCCAGACACCCCCTGCAATGTTCCCCTCTCTCTCTGTGGTGCGGAAGACCCCAGAGCTTCCATCCTGCAGTCTGCCTGTTCTGTTTTTATCCCCCCCTGTTATGTGTGCGAAAGCCACCTTTCCCGCCCAGTTATGCAGAGTTGGATCCTGGCATGTTCCTTTGCTGTGTGATTTAGCGCCCGCTGGGAGCACACCGCACAGTCTGAGGGGGGTACAGCTGGAAGCAGGTCCCTGATCGTGACTTCCCAACCCGGACCCCCGTGGCGAAAGACCCGGCGTTCTGCCCGACGCTGCGGAGCTCGTTACAGCCTGTGCACTTACGTGACAGGAGAGGAAGGAGTTCAGTGAACTCGCGCTGGCCGGCGGACACAGCCAAGCACAAGAGGACTGAACGCCCGCGACGTGGGAGACACACGGCTCTGCCGTGGTTGTGATTGGAGAAAACCCACGAAATACATGTGGAGTCACTGGGAGTGAAATCGAGTTTCAGGCTGGCTTTCATGAGCACTCAGTGGTTCGTGCCAAACTTTAGAGCAATCCCCACTGAACAGAATATTATTCACTTTGAAGGCCGTTGGTAGCTGTCACACTTTAATTACAGCTCTCCCGTGCTTCTGCTACCCCCCCCCCCCCACCCCCCACCCCCCACAGCAGGAGTATTACATCACTGTCTGCAGCAATAGGGAGCAGACAGTCCAGCCAAATATTCATCCCATCATAACGTTTCAAAATCACCAACAAAGCTGCATTTTAACTCTCGCGTAAAAAGGACAAAACATGTAAATGTAATGAAATAAAATCTCCCGCATCCGTAATTATCCCCCCCCCCCCCCCCCCCCCCCAGCCACATACACAGATCTTTCCTCAGCGGGGTGCCATAATTCATAAAGATTTCATCAACATGAAGTGGCTTCATCAAGGAGACAATAGACATGCCAGTCATCCATTGCAAATCATTCAGGTCAGCGTTTTCATTCACTCTCCATCCAACGGTGGCTGTCAAGACGCCCTTCCTCCCGAAGAGCCAAATAGCAGGCGTAGCACACTAATGAACACCCTAATAGGGAGGAGGCAGCCTGAGGGCGGTGTCATATGCGTTTAGCATCAGGGATTGTGGACGGATCTTTTACACACTCCTGTCCCGGGCTCAGAGCTGCTGCTTCCCTGCACGCTGCATGCAGCCCTTGGAGACGAGCAGATTAAATGCACTACGCTGGCGCAGCCCCACACTGCTGGCAGCAGCCGTCGCGTGGAACAGATGAAGCATGTGTGTTATGTCATGTAATGGCTGGATCCCAGAGCTGCGGGCCGCAGACACCCTGTGGTCCAAATCGCATCGTTCACAGCCCTCCTCTCTGTTCGGGGCTGTTTTGAAACAGGAAGGGATGCTTGTGAAATATACCAGAGGCTCACCGCTCCTCCTCATGGATCAGTGCGTCCATTCTCCCTCAGGCTCCTAACAAACCTTGAATGCTCTGTCCCTTGGAAAGTAACACAAAAAAAAAATAAATGAAGAAATCCAATTCTGAAAGTGGAGCAGCAAGGCTGAAAGAGGGAAGCGTCTCTCTTTACTGCACAGCGTCTGCATCCATGCTGCCCCTGACAGCCCTCTGTTCTGCCTTTAAAAGAAGAGGATTTAAGTTCTCTGAGCTTAACCAGATGAAAAAGCAGAATGGCTAAAAATAAGCTGTAATGCATAACTTTCTAAAGCACAAATGAATGCAGGTCTCTAAAATGTATTAGCACACAGATTAAAATAGGGCTTGATATACACAGAAGCACTGATGAAGATGATGGTCCTTAACAGGGCTCAATGCTTTGAAATTTTAGGTAAACAGACATCCGATTTTTGTTTCCCCAAAAGACAACATGGTTGATGCGTTTTAACACTGCATATTTTCAGCTATTTTTTTCCTTGTCCTTTTTATTGCAATGTAAGTTTGGGTTCTTTTTCTTTGGGCTAATAATAACTTAGAAGCCATAAAATAATATGCAGACAAATCATGTAGAAACGGATTTGGGGGAAGAAAATTGGAGGTGTACAGATTTCTCTCCTCAAGCTAAAATCTCTTCTTTACAATACAAATCAAGGTCACTAAGTAGCAATTACCCATAACATTAACAAGCAAATCCTGTGCATTTAGGCCTTTTGCATTTCATAGCCATTAGCCTACATAAGTGGAGAAACACAGAATAATATGCGTGTAGTGCTTTCCCAGTCAGAAAAGTTATTTGACTGTAAAAAACCTCATCAATATGCAGATGTATTTCTCAAAATGAACAGCGCCTGAGCCAAGCTGAATATATGGTAATGAGCTAGCCAGCTGGCTAGAAATAAAACCAGGTTAGCGAACTAAATGAAATGAATTCGCCTTGTCACAGTAGGGGCCAATACACTAAATAGCTCCCTGGGATGCAGAAAATTGTAGGAACACTTGCTAGCTAGCTTGATTGATTGAAGAAGCCACAATTCAACATCAGAACTACTAACACAAAGCAACTGACATTGTATTGTTTTTCTAAGGAAACAGCTTCTGATGTAAGAAAGATATACGAAAAAAATACGATCTGTAGGTGGCAAAGATTTTTGTTCACTTGAAGACAATGCTGAGAACTCTTTGTTTGATGATGAGGCTGAGAACTACAAGATGATCAGCGGAGTATTGTCTCACTGTAGTACATGTCTGAAGAGTGATACACAGCACAAAGATGGGCGTTTCAGAGATATGTTGGCTACTCCAATTACAGTGTTCATGTATTGATTGCTAGTAGTTTACTGCTTTTTGTTTGTTCATTTTTACATATTTTTGGTTGCCAAGTTGGGTAACTGAGCAATATGAAATGATTGCCAAAACCTCTTGATTGGTGAAATTCGGTTGCCCCAGCAACTGGGCCTGCAGTGAGCCCTGCTTAAAATGCATTTTCTTGTCTCTGACATTTTCTGGACTCTGGACTGAATGTAGCATAGCTGAATGATGTAAAATCATTTCAGCAATGGCAATCAATATGCGTATAGTGCATGTTACCCTGCACTAGGCTTGTGAGAACAGTTCTGTAAAATAGTGCTGGCAAGACTGCCTGAGACACCCTTGTCTCCATAAACCTAAATAACAGGTACCTTGGCTGGTTGTTGAAAAATGAATAGGTATGAGACGGGTATAATGGACATTCAGAACATGTTATGCCCACAGTGAGTATTTGTACAGTATTCTGTTTATGATTAATGATGTTAGGGGCCCCATGAGGCTCGACAGGGACGGTTTTCACTGGGGGCAGTAGCTGAGCCCTACAGGCTTAGCTCGAAACTGGCAGTGCCGTTATCCCACACTGACTGGGATCCCACAGCGCCAGAGCAATTTGTCGTTTTGTATTGTTTTCAGGGGCTGGTGAGGCAGGGCTTCCCTTTCTGACCATTCTGAGGCCCCCCTGTGATTCTTCAGGCACCTGTGACTGCATGGGTGATGTCAGAGGATTAGCGGCTACCCTCCAATGAGAGCCCACTGTAGTACAGTGCCCGCATAGTGTGGAAAACCACCATACTGCCATGCAGATGTGTCAGAGGACTGCATCCGCCTAGCCTCGTGCTCTCACAGACGATGTGAGGGCAGGACGATTCTGACGTACAATGGCCCATCCCAAAGACAGGGCTGCCTGAGGGAGAATAAAGCATTCAACAGTGTTTAATTATGCACTGATTTTTTTCCCACTGAAACACAATAAGCAGTATCCCATGTGGCACAATTAAAGAGATGACCTCATGGGAAACTCTGCTAGAGTCATCCACCACCATCAGCTGGCTGACATTATTCCAGGAAATCTGCGCTTAAATTCTTACATGGGTAAAGTGTGGAAATGCGGGGCGCGTGTTATCGCCTGGGACCCCTTGCTGTCGTCATCAGTTTAAAGGGCGGCCTAATGTGCAATAAACATCAAAGTCAGTTTTCTGCGCACTTTGATGCGATACAGCATATTTCCAAGGAACGTTTTACACTTAAAGTTTCCAAAAAAAGGTTAAGTACGTTAAAAAAGAAAGTTCTAGTTGCCTATTTCAAAAGCATTTTTGCGTGTGTATGCTGAATGTGTGCGCACGGCGCGCTTGTTGCAGATACGCGGTGGAGGACAGCGTGCGTTGCTGGACGGTCAGCGTGCGCGTCGACTGAGGTCCTGACCCTCGGCGTTTTCTGCTCTGTGGCAGAGTTAGACAGGATGGGAAGGCGCCTGCCTGTGGGCCCTCCAATCTAATCACCCCTGTGTGTGATAGTGCAGGAAATGAGCGGGAGGGAGGGTCCCGGCTTAATAAAACAGCGAGTGAGACCGTGCTGATAGGGAGCGTGTAGCTTTAGGATGCAAGCCAAACTTATTAGCCTCTGCAGTAATCTCTGAAGACGGTTTGCTGTTTACTAGTTCAGCTTGTGTTCACGGGCAGTGTAAACAAACGCTTATCTTAGGAAAAAAAAAAATCTTAATGGGTTTTTCAATGGCAAGATTTCTCTGGCCTCCTCAGCCAACTGCGGTGCATTGCAGGAGCTCGCGGGGGAGCAGAAGCTTCTACTTAGGGCAGGAGATGGAAACGTTTGTAAAACAGAAATGATGTGAAGGGGCTGGGTCACTCAGGACTGACGATGCCCGTTCCCGCGGAGACGTGGCAGAAGGGTGCAGCTCAGCGCACAGCTGTGAGGGAGTTGGCGGTGGTGGCGGTGGTGACTGCAGTCGTCTAGCTAAGAATCCTGTGTTGTTCAGATACTTCCAGTTGGCCACGTGGTCGCTGGAGCGTTGGCCTTGGATGGTTCTGAGAATCTGCGCCTCCTGTTTCCCCGTTACTGGCCGCCACCCTGGCCAAACCAAGGACAGGTGCTGAAATCTGAGAGAGCTCTGGCCTTGCTGTCCTACCCCTGAGCATTGTGGCTGTTGGAGGGGGCTGGAGCTGGTCATTCCAGGACTTGGGAAACACCTGACTCTGTCCACAGCATGCATCCCAAAGGTGTTAAACACTATGCAATGTTCAGCATGACAAACTGACATCACTAGAAAGTCACTGAAGCAGCACAGGTTAGTCTAAATGTACAGAGCGTACCTTTTATGAAACAATATTATGGACTAAATGTAATACAGTGAAAAATACAACCTAAAACAGGAGTCATGAGAGGAAGCTGGAGAGGAGCTTCACTTCTCACCTTGTCCTTTTCCGCAGTGCAAATCTGGCTGTTATTTCTGTGAATAATGGATGTAATTTCCACTAAAATCACTTTGCCATTTGTGTGGAGCTACAGATCTTTGTGTCAGGCTTATTAATAGACATGCATAACAATGAAACCTTTCAGGGATGAGAATAAAGATCCCAGCAGTCACTGTGCTTCAAACAGTCTGCAGCTTGAGACGCAGATCTGGGAGAAGGGTATGATTCACAGGTCAATGATGGGCTTTTTTTCCACCTGGCATGTAGCCTTCGCTGTGTATGATGTCAGACTGACTGTTGCCTGGCAGCCTTGCATCCATCTGAATCTCTCAGAGTGGGGTTGCATAAGCAAGCCAAGTGCGTCAGTCAGGACAGCCAGTGACGTGTGCAGGCCACTCCGGCCAGCGCACTCAAACAGGTGTATCGAACCGGACCCTGGCGAGTGGGAAGCAGGAACAGGAAGGAGAAAATCAGCACATTACTGGAGTAACCGGAGCCCGTGTCTGTGTGTCAACTGTCCTGCACTGCTCTCCCTCTAATACCCGGGGTATTAAGGCATTCGCAGAGATACGGATATAGAGCAAACTTGACACCCGGCAGCAAAGTCCTTTAAAATTGCTGGAGTTCCACTTCTGTGTCAGTGATCATTCACAACCCAACCTGTCAACAGGCAACCAGGAGGGAACAACAGCTACTATTTCTTGGAATATGACTTGATATCACTTGATATTGCCATACATATATCAGTTATAAAGCCTCCTTTTTTCTTTTTTTCAAAAGGAAGCTAAGAACAGAAAAATTAGTGAGATGAAAATGACCTGAAGCTCTTGAAACTGCAGATCGTTTGTCCATTTGTATAAATGGATAAAAACTATGTAAGTCACTCTGGATATGAGTGTCTGCTAAATGACTAATGTAATGTAAAACTGGGCGTTTCTGTAAAGTAGGTTTCTGCCTCTTTAACTTCTATTTAGACGTGTATCTGTCAGTCACAGAGTGACAAATTAGCCAGGGGCATGGCACATTGAGAGACACATGCATAGCTGAAAGCTTGACGGTTTGTCAAGTGGATTTCTCGAGCTATCCCAGGGAGATCGTCTTGCCTGTCGCAGGAATGAATACTGTTACAGAATTCTCAGACTCTGCAAAGAATCTGTTCCCATTTAACTGTTTTAGAGCTCTTAATATTCCTTTTTCTCAACATGATTACAATTTTTTTTTACACAAAAAAATGCATTTTTTCAAACTATGATGTGCTCATGAGTATGCAAAATGAAGAGGACGATAAAAGAGAAAGGATATCTAGAATATTTAAAATTCCTGGAGAGCATTGTTTGTTGTTAGACTCATTTTAAGAAAGGGTTCTGAAAGTTCATTTGCTTGTTTACCGATGATTGCTCAACAAATCTTCACATGAGCAGATAAGAGCAATCCCTGGACATTCAGACTCATTAGGCCACTCGGATGTTTAATCTGTAAACTCGAGTGGCAAATGAAGATCTTGTATAGACTTCACAACGGGGCTGGGACTATAATGTCCGTCAGAGTTTGGAGAAAAGACCCCCGAAGATACATATCAAGAGAGGAAATTTCTGTTGAGTTAAAGTAAAGCAAGAGCACCATAAGTTCTGCGCAGGCTTCCTGCGATTGTGAGAAATTACCGGCCTGGAATATTTCTGCTTTACAAGTAATGATTGCTTAAGAGCCTCACCTCGACCCTATCTCCACACACCAGCAGATAAGGCTGCGGAACCTATTCCCCACAACACCGGCTCAGAGGGGGAAAGCGGGTTTGTTTATTTTCAGTGATATGTGAAGTACTGCTTTGTGCGGGTGACGTTTGTCGCTTAGCTTTAGTTCGGCTGTGGTGAGCAATATCTCCTCTCCAGGGCTGCTACGTCTTCTTCTGCTACGTCTTCTTGTATGTTTCACCAATGTTGTCTTACAGTTTTCATGAAATACAAGGCCAGTAAAAATGGTCCATGCATATGATGGACAATGTTAACTTTCTTGTTAACTTGTCAAACCACACATAGCAGGCATAATGTAATTTCTTAGACAGAGCTCCAAACATGATGACAAGGTTGATCACAGAAAAGAAGCTGCTGTTTTTCCATGAGAAAGGTCATGTTCCTGAGATTCTCCATCTGAACAAACCCAGCTGAACAAACAGAACGTCTTGGTTATTTTGTAGGAGGCCATTAGCTAATGAGTGAGTGAATATTTATAAATCAAGCTGTTGTCTCCGGAAGGATCTGTTGCTCTGGTTTGGTTGAGGAAATTAAACCAATTACGCCCTTCATAATAAGACTGCAGCTAACAGCTGTCCATACATTCAGGGAGGATCCTCTGGTGCACAATCATTGGAAAGAGCTGCTCGCTTAATGTTTTAATGCTCCCACGGGCCTCTCTCTCATTTAAAAGGTCAGACACTGGACAGCCGGGAATAATTTCTATGCCACAGGCATTTTTATGGCTTATCCTTACTTCATCCTTCCTTGTCATAGTTTTCATACACTGATGGTTTAAGATAATTAAAGTACGAGTGGATGAAGAAGAAATTTGTTGATTTCCCATCATGATACGCAAAGAATGTGATGCAAGAATGCTCCTTTGTTATGATTAATATCAATTCAATGTGCATGCTAAACCAGAGACAGTCCAACCAAGGCAGACGTATGCCATAAGACTTCCTCCCTCAGCTGAGAGATATTACATTACTGTCATTTTGCAGATGCTCTTATCCAGAGCGACTCACATAAATTACGATTTTACATGTTATCCATTTATACAGCTGGATATTTACTGAGACCATTATGGGTCAAGAACCTTGCCCACAGATATTCTAGCATTTTTATCCTATGCCTGCCCACATGCTTACTGTGGCATATTAGCTTATTGCATCAAGATATTTAACAAACAGGGTGAAAAAGATCTATCACTATAATTGTACTTTGATTTCCCAGCACTGTTTTTTTGTCTTTATTCTGGCAGGTGTCATGAATGTCTTTGAGCTGGTGTCTGAGCTGGACGTGTGGAAAAGCCTCAGTGCCTTTTTTACACTGATTCAAAGAAGCACACCCTGATCGGGGTGCAGAGCTTTCACGAGGGAGATGTCTCCCTCATTAGATCAAGGCTACAGCGCTCTGTCAGGCTGCATTCACCTGGTGGAGAGACCTATACGTGTCTGCCTTTCATCCAGAAATCCACCATGGACAGTACAATGCCTCTGTCCTTTACACTGTATACACTACCATATATTAGCACGCATTGTATGTTAAGAAAATCTGACTTTAATCTTTAGGCTATTAATTGTTAACAGTTAGATTGCTTATGTGTGTGTCATAACCATGTTCATCAAAACTGTTTTTTGTCATATTGATAACAAGTTTTGTCTGATAATAAGTGTCTTCAGAACACTTCCCCAGAAAAATTTCATTATTTTTTCAAACAGCAATGCTTGAATGCTCACTAACATCACAGTGTGGAACTCATCATCCAAGGGAGATGAGAAGAAACAGCAGATTCTACGGCTGCAGGCTAGCGACCTGCATAGCACGGCTTTTTCATCTGCTGCATGCTGTTATGGTGCTACCAGCACCTCTCCATCCCAAAACCCGGCACGTAAGGGGTGACGCTTTATCCTGCCAGTGGCTGTGGACCATCTCCTGCCGGCACAGCTGGGAATGACACCACTGATCTTTCCCAACAAAGAACAGGATAGAATACCTACCTAGAGCTCTCATCAGTGGCTGCCAAAACATACAGCTCTGATGTATAAGGTCAGAGAAATAAAACACAGCTCTTAAAAAGTAAGACATGTTTTATCGAGCCCTGGAAAAGGCATCGTCGTGGATGGGCTTGGATGGAAAGGGTTTTATTGCGGTCGTTCTAGAGCAAACGTCCCGCCAGCTCCGTTAGAGTTTACTTTTCCCCCTCGGCAGCGCCCTCGATATTTCTTTTGTTCCTGATATTATCGTTCTCGTCCCATGGAAGGACTGGAGTGCAATTCAGCACTTCTCCCTGGTC
Source organism: Megalops cyprinoides (assembly GCF_013368585.1). NCBI lineage: Eukaryota > Metazoa > Chordata > Actinopteri > Elopiformes > Megalopidae > Megalops > Megalops cyprinoides. The sequence goes on from NC_050593.1 coordinate 36,058,934, forward strand.
CCAGACGCCTCCCGGTATCATATTCCCACGACACGGAGAGACGAAGAGGAAAAAAAAACTGATAAAATCCTGCTGTACAGAACAGGGATGAGAATAACACTGGAAATAGTATACACTGGGCACCGTTTTATACAATACAACAGGCCAAGAAAAAAAAAACTGGAATAAAAATAAAAAACGACTCCTGTGGGAATGATAATGATAATGATTGTGACCACTGCTGTAAAAATAACTACGACTTATAAACCACCCGACGATCACCTGAAACAATGACTGCCCTTACATTATCAACTGCATGATGAACTCTGACAGCAGCTGTTACAACAGCCAGTGTGAACGCCATGTAACGCAGTCTGTCAGCTCTGGGGAAAGGACACCCCCGTGAGAACAGAAAAAAAAAAAACGCCATACCTTGTGTGTGCAAATGCTGAAGGCAGATCTCAGCAGGCTCTGTGTGTGTGTGTGTGTGTGTGTGTGCCAGGCTGCTGCTGTAGCTAATGGTGAAAGTGCAACAAAATGAAAAAAAAAAAATGAAAGAAAAAAAAAAAAAAAACACAGACTGTGGCGTGATAAAGTTCAAAGCCAATACATCTGGCATGTGCTCTTCAAAAGAAAAAGGAGAAGGGGGAAAAAAACAGAAGAAGAAGATGGCCGGTTCAGAATCCTGACACTTCAGAGAACAATGGAGCGAGTGCTTGGCTGTAGGAAGGGGTGTGGAGGGACAGAGAGAGCAGGGTGGGGCGAGGCCTGACCTGGGCTGGGTGGTGCTGCCGCAGCAGGAAGGGTGCTGGAGCCCATTTATCACAGAGCCATAAATTCAGGGCCGACCCACCCCAGCCAGTGATGTCATTACTGGACTCTTGGCAAGCCCTGCTCAGACGCACAGTCTTTAACCCCATGAAGAAATAATTAAAGATAATTACGACTGAAACACGCACTGCAAAAACAGTGCTCATCTCCGTGGGAAAAATACGGCCTTCTTGACAAAGATTTGCTTATTTGAAAATGTCAGTCAATGAGATAAGCGTGACCTGACCCAACGTGATGGAGAGTATATAAAATATTTTTTTAACTCTGTGTTGGTTTCAGAAACCTGTTTCACTTGATCCAATACAAAGCAGAGCTGAGGAAAGCAGCCTAGTTGTTCACAACCAAATGCCTGCTATAAACGCCAATAACAACCAGAACCAACCATTTGGGTCATTCAGCTGTCAGGATGGCAACACCACGATAGCTGAGGCACTTAGAGACACTGAAAGATGATTTGGCATGTGGGTACTGAGACTCTGAGACTGTTAAGCATTGTGAAATTAATATGCAATTTATTAAATGTATGTATCTGACAAAGGAACAGTAAAAAATCCATTTTGTTTTGCTTTATGAAATAAAATATGATATGCAATATTTTTATTCAACTCGCACCCACCGCTAGCAATGCAACTCTATTGTCTTTACGTTTTTGTATCAATATATATAATCAGCTCAGTGACTAAACCCCTGGCTCAGAGTAAAACTAGATCCCACTCTTCTTGGGTGACATAGGATTCCTGCTCCATAACAAAGGTTGTTTGAAATAACGGAGCAGGGTACCATTCACCAGACTGTGCCAGGGGGCTGCCGTGGGTTTTTCGTTTCTCTCTTTGATCAGGGAGCTCCTGAAGGCATGCTTACGGGAAGAATCCTCTCGTTTGCCGCCTTTTCCTCACAGCTAATGTCACTCCGGCGTTTACCAACATGGCGACAGGAAAACAATTTCTCGGTCTCATGGCTTTGCTGATCTCAACGTAAACACTCACGAGCTCGCACTGTAACACTGTACTGCTGTGACATCTGTTTGTGTTTACGAGGACGGCTTGTGCGGCGTCAGCGGGCTGAGTGATAACGCTGAGATGGGTGGTCAATGGGGACAGTAACGACTATGGCGTTTGGCGATCATGATGTTAAAAAATGGCTGCGGGGTCTCACTTGTTGGATTCATGGCACCCAATCACAGCGCTCGAGCAAAAACACACAAGAACACGAAATGGCCGAGCGCGTTTGTTCGAGATCTCACGGCAGGCCTGTCTCTGGGTTCTGGGTCCTGTGGAGAGCCGCGACTGGCAGTCAGCCTGTGAGATATGATGGGAATTGTGGAGCGCCGCGCCCAGTCGCAGATTCTGCAGGAGTCAGTGATATTCACCCTGACGTTTGCTGACTGCCTCGCTTTGCAGCAGGGAAACCGCCCCAGCAGGAGTGACGAGAGGGACCGGAACCTGCCCGCTGTGGTGCCTCGCCCAGCACCGCATCATCAGCGTCCACAGCTGGGCTCATACATCACACACACACACGCACACGCGCACACGCACGCACGTGCACACACACACACACACACACACACACACACACACACACACACACGCACACACGTGCACACACACACACACACACACGCACGTGCACACACACACACATGCACACACACACACACACACACACACACACACACACACACGTGCACGCACACACACACACGCACGTGCACACACACACACACACACACGTTCTTGAATTTTTGGACATTTGTATAGTGTTGCTAGCTTCTGGTTTCACAGATCCACTTTAAACTTACAAATAAACATACAGCAGGATGGTTATTATGCACTTCTATGCACTGCATTGCGTCCCTCCAGCTCAAGAGAAGAAACCCACATGTAATCAGAGACCAGCTGCTATCTAGCTAGGTATGGGCCTCACCTCTGTGTATGAAACGTCACATAAATAATTACTTAGCAACACAAACACTTACTTAATGTTGAAACATTTCTGTAGTATCAGGTTACATTGTTTTCATTACATGTATGATATTGGAACAAACATGCCTAATGTTCACATTTGATATTAAAAAGTTAACACATATGAATAGAGACAGAACGTTTGATATATGAAATGATTTAAAAGTTATATTTAATTGGTCACATGTTAAGTTTTTATACAGTAGTTAGTTAAGTGCCCCGTTTTGTGTGCCATCCTCCAAATTGATGATTTTTACTGGTATTGAGAGGTCAGACCAGTTACCCAGGCCTGAAGCACATCAGACGGTTTCTTTTATTGTTTTACATTTCCATTTGATCTCAATGTCATAACCTTGCTGGCAATAATTTAAGCAACGATGTGGCACCTCAAAGGAGCACATATAGGAGTTCCCTTCTCTGGAAGGGAGCGTTATTAGCCCGAGAGCAGAGGAAATGTCAGAGAAAGCCGCATCCTGGGAGTGTGCACGAGGCCGTTTCAGGATATGACCATCTGGGTTACTGTCAGCTCAGTCAATTAAGAGGAGATCTGGACTGAAGCAGCTTCCTCCCATTCATGGCTCTATGAAGCAGCCTCCACTTAGCCTAGGTGTGCCTCCAGTATCTTGCAAAATCCACTTCTAGGAACAAATTTTCATCTTTCCCCATTTCCTGCCATTGTTCTGTTGCAAGCTGAAAAAGCTCTGCCGGGGATCTGGGAAAAGGTGGGATGTTAAATCGCAGAGTTTCCCGTCCGGCAGCAGCGTCCCTGCCAAACAGCAGGGAGGGGGTGCAGAGGGGGGGAGAAGGAGGGGTGCAGAGGGGGGGCACTGAGGGGGGGGGGGGCCAGAAATGAACTCCGACCCTTAAAATGCAGAGTGGAATTTCAGAAGTAAACCTAGTGTCCTCCTCCCAGCAAAACGAAGCCACTCTTCCCAACCACAAAAACCCTTTTAAGGATTTCAGTTTAATAATGTCCCGGAAAATCATACAGTTATTTTTCAAGGATAAAAAGATACTCATAACTAAACTAATCTAAAAAAAACGAAGCTATCAAGAACTAAAATAAATTAAAAAGGCCTAAACAGTTAAGTTAGAGTGAAAACTGGCAAAAAAAACCCCCCAAGATTTCGAGATTTCGAGAAATTGCATGAAGTCCTTTGATCCAGCTGAGCAGAGAGTCTCAGAACTGCTGAGAATACACATCTGGCAGGGAAGCACTGTCTGGGAGCAGCAGGAGCTCGGCTGCACAATGCCTTCAGCATTTCCAGCACTGCACTCAGGCTCTGTCTGCTTTTATAAAAATTAAGCATCATCTAAGCATAATACCTCAGCCGTGGCCCTCATGGGTCCGCCTCAAAGTCCAGTCAACATCAGTGAGTTTGCTTTTACAATGCAATCATTCAAAATAACAACGACATTTCAAAATGTCCAGCCTTTTCATTCTGGGCTCAGCCTTTGCTGAATATTACTAATGAGTGTCCAAGGCACTATAAAAATGTAATTGTGTAAAGTGCTCCGACGGCGTTGTATTGAGGCTGAACATGTGGCTCATGTTTTCCCAACCACAATTTTTCCTTTTACTTTTTTGTTCTTCACGATCTCACTGTCTTGATATTTCTAGTGCAATACTGTACTGGAACAAAGACAGTTCAATGAAAAGCTTCTGACTTCCATGTCCATATGACAGACAGTACAGTACGCTGTGTTTGGGGCAGTGAAGGCAGGCAGTGCAGCCGATTGCCTTCGTTTCACCCAGTTACAACGTCAGTGAAAGCCACCAGCCGTGACAACAAATGGGCAGAAAAGAGCCGGGCGAGGTCTGATGAAAGACGAAAAACAGGACTTGCCAAATTCCTTTTCAGCAGATAAACGGACATTTGGCTGCGAGGCTGTTCCTGTGTGCTGAGAGGAGAGGTGAGTGAAGGCCCAGCAAAGTGTCCTCTCCGAGACTGGGAGGGGGGGGTCAGGAAGGATGAGGGGTAGATGGGAAAAAGAAGCTAACGCAACCGAGGGCCCGGAGTCGAGGAGCCGACTGCCAGGGCATCGGCGTCACTGACTGGCCGGTCAAAGGTCATGTGGACAAGAGGTCACGCAGGGGTCGCGCAGGTCTTGCGCCACTTTTGCCCTGGACTTGAATGCAAGATTTAACAAATATAGCGCAGAGTAACGTTTGACCTGGGGGAGCAAGAAATAACATCTTAGTCTAAGGTTGTGGAGCCAGGACTGAGACAGCAGGGTCAACAGGAATGAGCTACACTGGTGGAAAGCAGAAAGGGAAACCCATGGAAATTTCCCACTGTGACATGCTTGATTGGTTTGTGTCTGCTTGAAACAGTGCAGTGCCCCTATTTTCTGTTAATCTTAGAACAGTGGTTGCTGTTATGCTTTCCTACGTTCGGCCTGGATGTCAATATTTTGCTTTTCCTGGCTGTAGTGAACGTGTCTGCCAGAGCATCCCGATTCTGTCACGTATGAGGAAGGTCTTTGTGAACTCGCAGGCCAGATAACGATATCCTCGCTGGTAACACCCAGCGTTAAAAACCAGGGAATGAGGGCAAGAAGGAGGAGGTCAGGCGGATTTTAAACATGTGAATGCAGACACCGGGGAGTTTCTGTCCCACCAAAAACACTGCAATGGGAACTGTGTTTTTCCAGACCAGTAATACTTTTTGCTTGTTTGCTTGGCAGATGCCATTATCAAGGGAACATTACACAGCTTATATTTGAACTCATTATTCATTTTCTTTTTCTAGGTTTATTACAGTGTGCTAGTGTGCTTTCCGCAAGGATGTAACAGCAGTACCCCATAACCCCGCTCTGGGGTCTAAGCTCCTCATTCTCTCTGCCACAAAACCACCCCCCCCCCCCGCACCCCACAGCTGCCCCCCATGCCCACGCCATGCCAGCTTGTTAACCAGCCCCCCTCCGGATTTGGCAGGACTGGAGTACACCCCCTAACCATGCTGCCACTCTGGCCCCCGATGCCAGCTCCGGATTTGGCAGGAAATGTCACACAATTTCCCTGTGATTACTACAGGCATGTGACCACATAAAACGGGGGGGGGGGGGGGGGCAATCCTCAGCGAACTGAAAGCACAGCGTTCTGGAAGGGAGAGCAGGGGACGCCAGCCCGTTTCGTCCAATGAGCATGTGACGATGGCGGCGGCCTTGTGTTGATGAGAGGGACCTCTGCAGCATCCGTGTCACAGTGAGGGCCTCGTTATGCAGCCAAGACCATCCCTACAATTTAAAGTCATTGCAGCAGTCAGGAAAAGTGCAAATAAAACTGGGTACTGCACACAGGCATTGCATTGACAGTAAGTTTTATGACTTACAACCTTTATAAAGGGACTGGATTTATTTGTAAAAACTAATTTATTGCAGCTGCTATTTATTGTCTGCTGTTTCCCAGGCTTGTGTGCATTAGATATCCTTTTTTTAAATTACAGCGAATCTGAGAGCATGCCTGCATTCCACAGCTCTATATATGACCCAATTCCCAGGAAGCTCTAAAGGACACTGTCCAAACCCACAATGGGCAGGGTGAGCTGACCCACAATGGGCAGGGTGAGCTGACCCACAATAGGCAGGGTGAGCTGACCCACAATGGACAGGGTGAGCTGACCCACAACAGGCAGGGTGAGCTGACCCACAACAGGCAGGGTGAGCTGACCCACAATAGGCACGGTGAGCTGACCCACAATGGGCAGGGTGAGCTGACCCACAATAGGCACGGTGAGCTGACCCACAATGGGCAGGGTGAGCTGACCCACAATGGGCAGGGCGAGCTGACCCACAATGGGCAGGGCGGGCTGAGGCTGCTTGGCAGGTCTGACCGGGCTCCACAGGGCCTGGCCAGCGGATCTACACGGCCTTGAGAAGCACACACCACTCGGCCAGCCTGCTGGACACGCTCCAAGCTGCCTGGAATCGCTCTTTGGCTGAAACCTGTTTCGTGCACGACAGCTGTGTGAGGGTGTCTGGGAGCCATCTTAGCGGTCTCAGTCCGCGGTCAGATGGCTCTCCCGAGTACTCTTTCCTGTTGCTTTTTTTACCGGCCCTGTATCTGCAGGATGTACAAGAATAAAGTCATGCCATACGGTTTATTATGATCATACCCTGCCATGGAAACATGTAATCACTATCAGTATTACCATAATTTTTTTTCCGATCTGAGATAATAAAACTGCTGTGATTTATATCACCGTGTCACAGCTTTGAAAATAAGTTAGAAAAGCCCCACTCGTGCTTTTTATTTGCAGACGGCATCCTCGTTCCTTCCCCTGGATTCTGTGCCATTTCATATCTACAGGCTTTGTTTTATGATTTTTTTTTTAAAGAAGCACACTGGTGAAAGCAGGCTGTAATGACATCCTCCCTTTAAAAAAAAACGTACACCAATCACAGCTGTCAAAGGCAGTGTAATGAAACAGGACGTGACAGAATCACAGTGCCTGGCACACGATCAGGGGTTTCAGAAAACAAGACTGTAAAAAAATAAAGATGCTTCTGTTTTCCTCTGTCAGATTATTCACACACAGTTTGCATTGCTTGTTACACTTTTTGAGAAATTAGGATATTTTCATGGTCACAAGAGGTTCTTTTCATTGTCAAGTTTACCAAAATAACCCAAATTACATCCTTATGAGAATGCTGGCCATTGAATAGCATTTTATTTAAAAACATAAACATTATTGTCATTACATTATGTTTTCAAAATGATGGAGACATGCATTGTTTCTAAAAAGTCTGACTTTTTCAGCGAAGATCATTTTATTTTATCTTTGACAAAGACCTCTGATAAAGAGGAAGGCAGAAAATAATAACACCAGCATAACAGAATTGCTCATTTGTTCTCCTGGAGTTTTTCAAAATGTTTGTTTCTTCCACAAGATGCAATGACGTTGATAGCAAGAGTCAGTATTTAGACTACTCTTTCTGTGTCCTGCCTTTTGTTTTAGGAAACAGAAGAAAAGCATGGCTGTCATATTCATTTCTCTTCTCTTCCATAACTCCGGTGAAAGGCTGAAAGGGACGGCAGTAAACAATGTCAGCATGTTCTGTTGGTCCTTGGTCTCCACAGGAAGGAGAGCGACAGAACGGCCACTGTGTTGGAAAAAAGTAAGACTAATCTACCCCAATTGACAGAGAGGGCTCGTTCACAGGCTGTGGACAACATTACAGGTGCTTCCATTCCTGATGCCAACATTGCAAAACGATGGAGGAAAAAAAAACTGCATAAAATGGCTATATATAACTCTGCATGAGCAGAGCTGACAGCCAGTAACAGGCCAGCAGCGTGGAATGCTGGAAGCCCCTACAGCTTCCTCTATTCAAGGTTCCTCCTCCTCTTTTTTGGGGGGGAGGGGGGTAGACTGTGGAGTCACATCCTCTGCATGCTCAAACTGCATGATTTGCTCTATGACAATTAAAATTGAGAGCTACATGATGTTCTACAGTCATAACACAATAATACATTTTGTTCAGCATATTTTAGTCATGAGAAGCACCTGTGTTTGTCAGTGGAACAGCCAGCTAACTACAGCTGTGGAGGCTTTTTACAGGTCAGACCACTGTGCATGCTCGTTACATAGGCAGCAAATAAATAAATAGGCAGCAAAACTAGCACTGTGTAGGATCATTACAGTAGAATAGCCAGCTAACTACCTCTGTGTTGGCTTGTAGCCAGCTACAGTGCTTGTAGTTTTCCAACAGAATTTATGGATGCTTTTCAGTGGGAACTCAATTAAAAGCTGGAATCATTCGCGATTTCTCATGTTCTCATGCACATAAGAACATGAATAATGTTATTAAGACCTGAGGCGAAATGGAAAGCAGGAGAGCAACAAGGCCCTGGAGGACTGGGATAGCCCAGCATGCTCGTTGGGGATGGTCCATGAATCTGCACCACGGACAGCCAGTGTGGTTCAAACCAGGAAAAGTGTGCAGTGCGGCAGGAAAGCAGTCAGACAGAACCCTCAGGCATATGACCCAAATATATTACAGGGATTCACTGCAAGAATTCACCTTTCAGTAACATACTGTAGTAATACCTCACGTGTAAGTCACCGTGGATAAAAGCGTCTGCCAAATGAATAAATGTAAATGTTAATGTAGACTTATAAAATGTCAGCCTACAAGATAGACTGAAAAGACTGACTAATGCATGTAAAAATATTCAACTCGTCTGTCCTAATGCAGCATGTCTTTGGAAAACAAGCATTAAAATAACAGAAATAGAAAGTTCCATAGTGCTTCCTTTCTCTCGTCTGTTGATTTCCCTTTTTCGCTCTTTGTTTTGGAGAAATGAAGAGGTGAAGAGGCTACACTCCTCTGAGGCTCAGGAAACTCTGAGGGGAAAAAAGGAAATACACAAATGTGTTACACCAAAAACATACTACAGAAAAAAAAAAAATACTGGACAATTTATCCTGCCTAAAAAAAAAAAAAAAAATCATAACGCTACCACACAACCACACAGAGTGAAGTTATACTGTTCACAAATCAAGATTTTTATTCCAGAAACATGAGGTCACGTTTACTCACATCCATACCAACAGCATTGTGCAAATCCTCCATTGGCATGGAGCTCTGACAAGATGCTTCATTTGGTGATTTATGAGCTTCTGGCACCACTGAGGGGGAATTTTCAGCATATCCCCAGGCAGAGTTGCTTTAGGTTTTTTTGCGTGCCGCAAAAACACATGTTCAATTAGCTGGAGGGCAGGAGATTGCTATGGCTGTAGATAGCATTTATTTTGCACCGATTCCTTTGTGGGTTTGGAAGAGTTCTTAAGGTTTTTGTCATGCTGGAATGTCCATTTTCAGCTAAGCCTGAGCCTCTTGGCAGAGAGGACCTGGTTTTCAGCCAGCATGTCCTGGTACGTGTGGGAGTTCACGACTCCCTCTACCTTCACAAGAGCACTTGGACCCTTGTTAACATCATCATGTTAAGTTATTCATGAAAAATGTGCATTGAAATATTCTGAGAATTTTGGCCACATTTTAGACATTCCCCTGTTTCTCATGGTTCTCATTTTATGAGCCGTCTCTGTGAGGAAAAAGTTGTGTTTGCTGTGTGTTATACAAAAGGAAAACACTAATGGTTAAGCATTTGTTGAAGTACATATTACTGAGAAGAATAAGACAATCAAAGGAAATCAGAGGAGAAGAAAATGCACCTTAGTCCATGGAGTACAATGTAAACATAGGGTGCCTAGTTTCACGCTAATTTACCTTCAAGTTAAATGATAAATTATCATCAAGATCCTTTCCCAGGCTCAAGGAGCTGTGCAGTCAGCAGCTCAGACACTGTGCTGTGTCCTTTCTATTCGAAGAAAAACACACGGTCTAATGTTGTCTGGCCCTCAGTGTTACGCAGGTTCAATAATTCCTTTCCCCTTCCGTTCAGCTTTAATGAGGTGCGAGAGCACCCTGGCACTGAAGTGGTTAATCTCAGTAATTTGTTGCTGGTGTTGAGATGTGAAATCGCTGCAGAGACGAGAGCAGCCCCGCTTCTCTCAGCAGCGGGGAGTCGCAGCCGCTAAGCCCCAGTCGCCATGGATACGCACCTCACCACAGCACACGCACGGGCTCACCACTTAGCACCGTAAAGCCAGGGACAGGAAAAGCATGCTGTGTGTGGTCAGCTCTCCTGCCTCACTAAATATTATTTTTCTAATATATATAAACACACTACATATATTACTTACATGTGTGTTTAGTCTGTGATGAATTTGTCATTATTTTGGTTACAGGAGGCAATCTGTACTCTGTGGGACTGCATATTTGAAAAATGCTTTTTGCTTTTCTTTGTTAGTGTGACAATGACATAAAATACTACTGCACTTGGCTGAGCAGGGTTGGGTCCTAGGAGAGAAAATTCCATAAGTACAATGGCTTTTATATTGAGCCACTTCCCACACTGCTGGGAGTGTGGAGAGGTCTGAGCTACACTGTTCACTCAATCACAGAGACCATGGAAGCACAGTGACTGTGTTTCTGGTGTTTGTGCTGTGGAAAAAAAAGCTTCACATTCTATGCAATGAAGATATATGTTTTAATCATTAATATAGCACTGCAGTGTAGTGGTTAGGAGCAGGGCTTGTAACCAAAAGGTTGCTGGTTCAGTGCCCACTTGGGGTACTGCTGCTGTACCCTTGCGTAAGATACTGAACCCAGAATTGCCTCAGTAAATATCCAGCTGTATAAATGGGTAACATGTAAGAATTACAACCAATGTAAGTTGCTCTGGATAAAAGAATCTCCTAACATTATTTAATATAGTGTAATTTAATGTAATGGCCAGCTTGTCTCTTGGATCTGTGGTGATGATTGTAGACGATCACTCCAACATTACAGCCAGCACAGTGCTCGGTTCACCTGCAATATGACACAGCAGAGCTGGTATCTCCATAATGCTGTGCGCACATCACGCCTTGCTTCTGTGACCACACATGCTCTCAAATGCCCCGTTAGCTCTGGAATCTGCGAGGGAATTCAACTGCTAACAACGTTTGCGATTTGAGAAACCCGCTCTTTAAATTCCAGTGTTTAATCTAACAGTAATTAGCCATTGGAATTGTTAATGCTGGTAAATTGTGTTCACGTAATCATTCTTGTTGTTGAATCAATAAATATTCCATTTCATGGGACTGATCGCAGTGTCAGCCAGGGGAACTGTTTGTTGATTATGCTAATTCAAAAAAAAAATAAAACATTGACTGTGGTTACATTTAATTGCCTGAGATAAAAATAACACTACTTCCTGAATCATTAATTGCAATGCCAATACTCACTAATCAGGGAGCAAGGCCCACGGTTTAGCAGCTTCTCTGGAAGAGATATTCTCTGGAGTTTGGCCTCTCTCTGACTGCTGTGTGGGTCTAACTGCTGATTTCCAACTGCGTGCTTCTCTTTATATTAAAATAACCAATTAAACAGCCATCCTTTCTTGGTGAATTAATCCAAATAGGTACATACATTCTAAAAAAAAAAAAAAAAAAAAAAAACACTTATATTTTAAACACATAAAAGTACACTGCAATTACATTGAAATGTAGCATATTTTAATGATATCAAGGTATGAATAATACACGTACTGTATGTTTATTAAACATGTGTTATGTGCAACCTGAAAAATGTTGTTCAACAGGTGAAGCAACGCTTTTTCACAGTCATAGCGTAATCGTAGTTGTGGCCCTGATTTATTAAAAAAAAAACAAAAAAAAAACACAAAAACGTTTAAAATTCGGCTTGTTTCTTTCTCCTTCTGCCATTTTGTGCTGTTTATAGTGCAGATGTGAAATAATCGGTGCGTCTTTGCTAGAAACAGGCGGCCAGAGCTCAACCTCTGTTACACTGAAATGAGACGAAGTTGGAGCTCTTCTCTGCAGTCGGCCCCTCCCATTGGCTCGGGGCCCGACCTTTGCCGTAGTCTGCAGGAATCGGGAGTGCTTGAGGGTGGAATAGTAATTGTTTTCTGAGTGGTTGTAAATGTTTGGTGGGAAAGTGGTGTTTCCCAGTACGTTAGATCTTTCTCGTAGCTGCTTCACAGTATAGGAATGGTGGGTGGGAGTGGGTGAGAGTGTGCACCATTGTACCCCCACCTCCCGAACAACACTCTCCCTCTTTAGTGTCAAAGTCAAGCTGTTAGATTCAAGTAGGACTGGTGTGCCAAAGGTAACATTAAAATATATTCATATTAGTAGTCTTTTCTCTCCTACATCCAAGCTAAATACCACTTTAATATTTCACCAAAATGATCATTTTTCCACATTAATGAGATTATAGTTTTAGATACACAGAAATTACAGCTCTAGATAGTTAATTGTCCTGTGCCAACATTATACATTTAAGAAGATAATTTCTTTTGTCTATTGGGGCCTGCTGGACAAAGATGTTATAATAAATGGATTTCATATTGCATTTTGCTTCCAATAGAATTAAAATTTCTTTAAATTACATAATATAAGTAATGTATGGTTATACCTCATCTCTGATGTATAAATAAATGTATGTATAAATAATTAGCAATAAAGTAATAGCCAGGCTATGCAAAGATGACATAAAACGCCGTTGTGTGGTAACATGTCCTGTCAGCTGATTGAGAGTTTTGCAGTTTGCACAAACTTGGATGTCACAATAAATGCTAGATCTGGATCTCTGGGGGAGACTGGATTTCATGGTTCATGTAACATTCACAGCTGTGGATTAAGCTGGAAAGCTTGGTCTATCACAGGGTCATTCTCCTTAAAAGAACAGTACACATTTATTTCAAAATATGGCAGTTTGCACTGTAAATTTTCACTGTAATTCCCACTTCTCTCACAACTTTACTGCACGTGATTGTTTTGTGCAAAGGTGGGCTTCTGAGGTTTGTCCTTACGGTAGACAAAGGAAATCCATCTTAATATTGATCAGTTGTACCCCTTAAATTAGTAACACAGATTAATGTTCTGAATGAGTAAGATTAACTATATCTGTTTAGTCAATTCACTGTTATAACCCCAATATTACAATCTATATATCTGTGACTTGATTTTGAAACATGAAATTCAGTCCCACCACACCTTTGACAGGTGGAAGTATCAAAAATAAATGAATAAATAATAATGATACATTATAAATTAATAGAAAAGTAAATTCATGTTTGCATCTGATTTAATAAAAGAAATTAAGTTGTTGATATTCAAACCATTTTCATATTGATTTAATTTGACTGATTTGACTACAGTAAGAAAAAATAAAAAGTTGAACAGTTAAAATTACATTTTTGATTTTCCCTCTATCAAGTTGTCTTGCTCTCAGCCTGCTGGTAAATCATTGCCTTGAAATTCCATATGTCAAAAAGTTTCTGTCCAGTTGAATGTGTCTGCTTGTATCAGTCATGCATGGAGGCCCAATTTAAAATGAATAAATGAAAGAGTGTAATGCAGTTCCTGATGATGATAAACATCACATGTGGCATGTGGGCAGGGCAAATGTGACTTGTGTGTGTGTGAAGGTGTGAAAAGGGCGTGGCCCTATAACAGACAAACAGCACCCAGCAACATAGCCTTTAAAGGTGCGTCTGCCCCTAGGGTTGTGGCAAGGTGGAATTCTAAAAATGAAGGACGATATCAACAGATCGACAAGATCGGAGGAGGAGGGGAAGACAGGGCTGCACAGACAAGAATAACACAAATGCACTAGCATTTGCTAACCGGGCTGGGGCCCACAGTGTGCAAACCTGTCAATCAAACATGACAGCCACAGGCAGACAGCTTGGCACACACTCTAACGTGCCTTGATCTATTCTGCTAATCAGGAAGGGCTGATACGAACACACCGTACAGGTATAGTGTTACTTCTGACTGGCACATATTTATTCTACAGTAATCATGTTTTTAATAGTGCTGAAAATAATTGGAAAAAAGTTAAATTCTGTGGTTGACAAAGCTATTTTTGTCTTCCATTAGAACGCTAATGGTTTCCTGTCATTCCGTATCATTTCTGACACGTGTTTCTCTGAGAGTGAGTCAGAGCATGACCTGCCCGGCACCCCAGCCACACGCTGTGGAGACTTACGCGGAGATAGCGGTGCGCTCGCTGCACCACAGCGTCGCTGGCAGGGCGCACACACGCCAAGAGCCGATGAAGACAGACGGACAGGTCCAGCGCAATGATATAAAGGGTCCCGACAAACAGCCATTGATTTGTTTACCCAGCTAATTGCTGGTTAATTGATAGGTCAAATCCCCGGTTTAAATGTTCGACTTCATCACTTAGAGACACCTGGTGGACTTGATATGAATTGCAGATATAAAAACTGACACTGATATCAGATTTCATGTGACTGATATCAAAAGGAAAAGAACAAACGTTAAAATAGCTTACCATAAAGCCCTACCTAGAAAACACCATAAATTCATGAACATTGTCAGTTAATGGGGCCAGACAAAAAATAATGTATGACTCCCACCAAAAAAAACGTCAGTTTAATTTCTGCAATGGAAAAAAGTCTGATCTATAATCCTTTTTAAAACAAAAGACGCATGTTGATAATTTGGGGGTGTCACAGTGCAAACCACTGCTGCATTGAAGGCTTTAGTAGCTTAATTATTTCAAACATTATAAGCTCATTCATATCCATTTTGGTGTCTCCATGGGAATCAGAGCTGTATGATTCTCCACTGCCACAAAACATACATATACACACACACAAATTAATATATATATATATATATATTAGTTGATATAAAAAAAAAAACTCAAATAAGAGAGGGGAAAAACAGGCAAGATACGCAAACATAAGAATAAAATGGCTGAAATTGCAAAAGCATAAAAACCCAAACCCTCCCCAGGTCTGTCCTTGCTTCCTTTCCCCTTTTAACACCTGGTGGGTGTGACTTTTCAATTAGCCGATCTACCAATTATCCAACGCCGTAGCAGCTAGACACACATTCTCATGCTTGACTGCTTAGCGTTGAACATGATGACGAAAACTGGTTTGTAAATGAAAATTCACAGGGTCCTTACACAACACATTCATACACATTCATGAATAAAAACAGGAAGGGATAAAAAGTGTCCATAGTGAAGATTAACTAAGATATGACTACCAGGTCACATCCATTTTCTGTCTCCTTCATTCCTTATGATGATCTCACTACCTTCAGAATATCACCCAGAACAGTTTGTGAAATGTCACTTTTACCTCTCTCTTTAATCTCTTTAATCGGCCTCAAGAACATTATCATAAGACCCTTTCTTTTTACTGATATTTGACCGGCATAACTTTTTATATGAAAACACATAACATTTTTTTGCATTATGTTCATGCATCATGCATTCTGTTGAGTCTCATGTTGCATGCTGTGAGTCTGAAATGATTACTTGATTCTGGAAATATTTTAATGTGAAATATTTGAAAATTAATATACGAATATTTCCGACTCAGTGCTCCAAAGCACAAGCAGTTGATTCTTATGTAATTTATTTTTTATAAATGGAGATCACGGTAGCAATGTTTTTAATCTGTCACTTTCTTTCAGAAGTCCCGTCTTAAGTGAAAGCTCTTCCAGAGCTCTCCCTACCCATAAGATTTCCCTACCCGTAAGATTTCCAAAAAAAAAAAAAAAAGAAAAAGAAAAAAAAAATCAAAATAGACCCACAGTCTAAAAATGAATGTCACCAGTGAGACCCGAGCCCAGCAGCTCTGAACTGGTCTTGCTTTTGAGCATCACTGCTGAACCCTGTGTTGACCTTTCAACATGTGCTCGCTGAACTCTCTCTGCTCCTCTTCCTGTAGGATGCCAGGTCCTGGCACAGACAGAGCGGTGCACAATAGCGGCAGTGAAAGGTTGGGAAAAACACAGGCACCCACATGGGCTTCAGATCACAGAGTTGAAAGGAAATGCAGGCAATCGGTCTGTTAAAGTTACGCATTTAGGCATAGGACATTTTCAAAGTATCGCAAAACAACTGAAAGTACTTTTTCCTCACAAATATACGTGTCACACATTCCCAAAAATTCAGGTCTAGACTGACAGTTGCATGCATATTCTATAAGATTTTTTTTAGCTCTGTTATAAACAGCAATTCGTGACATTTTTCATCCAATAGAAATACATTTAGTGCTGTAGAAGTGTCCCATCAAGAGCCCACTTGCGCAGTCTGAAATCTCTTATGGAAAGATGAATGCGCTCCCCTCTGTCACTGCTAAACCATGATCTGTGTTCTATTTGCTGGTTTCCATTAAAGCACAAATTTGATCTTGCGTACAAATGTTTGCTTATTCGGTATTCCCTGAGGACATCTTCATAGCGTCAGTGCAGCTCGTCTTTAAAAGGCTGGAATGAATGAAAGATTTTTCTTAACCTAGAATATGTACATTTGACAGACAAAATAAGTATCAGATGCTGTTTAACAGAGAATGCAACAGGGGATTGTTTTTCCCGTTATTGTTAAAAGGAACACACAAAAAAATCAGTCACTATCATCCACCATTTAAGATGTAATATTTAACTGCAGAATTATCAGCAGGGCTAGCTCACTATTAATATCTAGACCAATGTAGGAGAACTTAAAATGAAACATTTATAGGCTTGCTCTCAGGGGGAAAAAAAAAGAAAAAAAAATATGGATGCTTGCTTTTTAAACTTGCTGGCTTATTGCTCGAGTTCAAACAAAGGGATTGCAAATGTCACATCCCAAAGTATGTTCCTCACTTGCCAGGACTGACAGCCAGCCCCAGCGCCCGCTCCTGAGGCCTGCCTCTTTGCCCTCGCCAGCGACACCAAGCATAATAGACCCATTCTGTCTGGGGTAATTTACAGCAGCCAGGAAGCCCGCTGTTTCTCCTGGCGGGCCACCACTCACAAACAGGAATGAGACCTGATTGGGAGATCCACACTTTCTCTCTCTCTCTCCCTCTCTCTTTTATTATTTTGCATGTTGATTTGACTGAGTTAATCGAGTGAAATGTTGGCAGCAAAGACCGAGCTTCCAGTGGAGCCTAATCCTAGTGCAGTGGGATCACAGCCCTGGGGTGACGCTGCTGTTCGCACGAAACCACTCACCGAGACAGATCTCTTGCCCAGACTCATCCACCTCACCATGTAAGGCAACCTGCAACAGACACTAGAGTTTTATACACAAGACCGGCAATACTCCGTGATGTCAAAATCTCATACATTTACTTTAGAAGGCAAAACATAACTTCACCGCCTGCTGAAATTCTGATGGAAGACCCTTTTAAGAGGATGTATTAAGTGGTATAATTTTAAAAGAAATACTACTAAACGAGCTGTGAAATTAAATAAAGCACCGTGACACACAAACTGTTGAGAAACACACAGACACATACTGTACACAAAACAATGTCCCTGAACCCACAGACTGTTAAACTCAGCTTACATCCCACCCTGAACCCACAGACTGTTAAACTCAGCTTACATCCCACCCTGAACCCACAGACTGTTAAACTCAGCTTACATCCCACCCTGAACCCACAGACTGTTAAACTCATCTTACGTCCCACCCTGAACCCACAGACTGTTAAACTCAGCTTACATCCCACCCTGAACCCACAGACTGTTAAACTCATCTTACATCCCACCCTGAACCCACAGACTGTTAAACTCAGCTTACATCCCACCCTGAACCCACAGACTGTTAAACTCAGCTTACGTCCCACCCTGAACCCACAGACTGTTAAACTCAGCTTACGTCCCACCCTGAACCCACAGACTGTTAAACTCGGCTTACATCCCACCCTGAACCCACAGACTGTTAAACTCGGCTTACGTCCCACCCTGAACCCACAGACTGTTAAACTCAGCTTACATCCCACCCTGAACCCACAGACTGTTAAACTCAGCTTACATCCCACCCTGAACCCACAGACTGTTAAACTCAGCTTACATCCCACCCTGAACCCACAGACTGTTAAACTCAGCTTACATCCCACCCTGAACCCACAGACTGTTAAACTCAGCTTACGTCCCACCCTGAACCCACAGACTGTTAAACTCAGCTTACATCCCACCCTGAACCCACAGACTGTTAAACTCAGCTTACGTCCCACCCTGAACCCACAGACTGTTAAACTCAGCTTACGTCCCACCCTGAACCCACAGACTGTTAAACTCAGCTTACGTCCCACCCTGAACCCACAGACTGTTAAACTCAGCTTACATCCCACCCTGAACCCACAGACTGTTAAACTCAGCTTACATCCCACCCTGAACCCACAGACTGTTAAACTCAACTTACGTCCCACCCTGAACCCACAGACTGTTAAACTCAGCTTACGTCCCACCCTGAACCCACAGACTGTTAAACTCATCTTACGTCCCACCCTGAACCCACAGACTGTTAAACTCAGCTTACGTCCCACCCTGAACCCACAGACTGTTAAACTCAGCTTACATCCCACCCTGAACCCACAGACTGTTAAACTCGGCTTACGTCCCACTGGTGACTACTGGAATCCCAAAGCTCTGTTAGTTCACTGGGCCAAATTAATTTGCAGCTGAAGTATTTTATCTGTCTGTAACACAAGAAGAACAAAATGAATAGTTTATGGTTAGTTTATGGTTATTGTGAATGGCAGACAAAGCCAAATAGAATTCCCCCTGATTCACCATTCAGTGTCCTTCACAAATTCTGTTTGGATATCTTTATCTATATATATTTTAGCATTGCATTGCGTTGTATAACACTATAGTTTCATACGGAGGTTTTCAGTTAGGTCCGCTTACTCCTCTTGCTTATTATCTGTCCAAATGTCCTTTTTAGCAAAAGAACTTGGTGAAGTAAGGGCTATTGTGTTTCAGTTCCTAGTGCTAAAGTTATTTACAAATAGGAACTGAAGTTCCATTCTGATGAATATATGTCTTCCTCTGGAGTTTACACTGATACAAACTACATGACAGACTAATTCTTCCTTCCAGATGTTGACTTAAACTCTGCACAAAGTTGAATGTATTCTAATCCCCTGTGTACTCGGTTGGTGTATGGGAAGCATGAGGATGTAAATATTTTCTGATAATGTTTACCATTTGTACAGTTTTAAACCAAATCCTTTGGGTAATATTACTTCCAATGTACAAGCAGTGATTGAAAAAACAGAGCTTTGCAGCACACGAAGGAATGTCCTGCCTGAGAACTTTTCTCTTTAGGGAACTTTTAGGAAACCTTTAGGAAACCTTTAGGGAACCTTTAGGAATTACACATTCGTACCTAACCCCAGTGGAGCTTGGTCTCTTGAGACAAAAAAATCTATACATATCTCATAAAGAAATCTTATAAAAGTATTTGATTCCCTTGTTAAGCTCAATTGGTTTTGATTTCATAAAAACATTACACAATAAAGAATCAGGATTAAAAAAAAAAAAGAAGTGTGTTGCCTAAGTTTTGAAGCACAGTCTACTTTCTTTTGTACTTCTGGGAAAAATGAAAAAGCAAAAAAGGCTGAGCTGCCAGGGGAGGCCAGCAAAACAGTGGCGCGCTGAAGACCACGGCTGTTCTACATCGCGGCTCTCGCGTTTTTTCTTTCCTGTGTTTCCCCTCCGTCGGAGCACACGCTGCACTGCCCAGCGGCGCTTTTGTGCCTGTTCCCTTTTTAGAGTAGCTAACGAGCCCATGCAGGGAGGCAGATTTACGGCCTGGTCTTTGCAGAACGGGCGTGAGGAGTAAACTCCTCGGGACCTCCTCACCGCGTTCAGCACACAGCTCCTCTTTATCCATCAGCCTCGGCTCCACTCGGCCCCTACAGCCCAATCAATACGCACAACAAGAGGCAATTACCCGAGTCAAAGAAAAAAAAAAAAAGCACAACTCACAATCATGGGCGCCTGGCGATTAGTATTCATTACTATCCATCCGTTTTACGTGAAAAGGAATAAAACGTTTGGGCGCATGCCAAACGGCTAACCGTAGAGAGATTGAACGTCTTATTACAATATGCTAACAGCTAGATTCAGCACATCAATCTGCCTATTACCGGGTGATCTCTTCACTGAACTACACAGTCTGGGCTCTCACAGAATGTGGAAGGATTGAATCTCCCTGGTAGAGTCTTGGCATTAGACTACAATGCAGTGTTTGTGCCCCTAATGTTGCAATGGCTGTGCTTTTAATGGAGGATCACTTTTTGGCAAAGATGTCAGTATCTTGTTTACTGGACTTGGTACTGATGATTCTCCTTGTTCCAATAATGAATAATACAAGGGGAGCAAAACAGCAGCACGACCATTTTCAAATTATGCCAAGCGTATACCATGTATAGAATCGCATGAGCGGATTTCTGACTTGAATTCTGGGTGTAAACACGTGTTAGATCCTCCTTGTTGTGCTTCCTGAATAACAGAAAAAGTGGTTTTGAATTCCACCGTTTCATTACATGCCACTCAGTTCAGTTTATAATGCAGTAAATATTAGAACATGTTTAGTGTTGAACTCATCCACACTGTCTTGCTCCATGCATTAATTAATGAATGTTATTCATTCTGCCTCAACCATCTTTTAGGCCCTAGTCCCTCAGTAGCTCCTACTAACTGTTTGCTGCCTTTAGCTACTACAGGGCCCAAACTCATAATTTCAGCTTGCATTCTCCATAGAGGTGGGGTCTGTCAGAGGGGACTTTCAATGGCAAATAATGTTGTGCAACAACATATTCATAAATCAATAATAGCATGAAAATCCCCTCGAGAAATATTAAATCATTACTTAAGACGTGCCTGATGGAGAGTTTACACAGTGGCATGAGCCCAAATCATTGTAATCTCAGGAACTGGGAACCAGAAATTGATATTTGTCCGTAATCATTTTCTCAAGAGAAGCAGAGTCAAGGAAATGACAGCATTAAATCAGGGCATAAAAGTTGTGCTCCTGACCCCTCTACAGCCTGTATCATAAAGAATATTGGTTTGACATTTCTTCCTTTTTCTCATAGATCATAAGAAATGCTCAGAGGGCTTAAAATCCTTTGGGCTACAGGGGCTTCTGTAGAAATCTGTTTCAAAAGCTCTGTGCCAGGAGTACAAGGAGATCTTAAGCTTCCGAGTGCCATTCCTGTCCATTTGCCTGCTTTAGATCAAAGAAAGTATTTGATGTCACCAGGACATCTGGAGACAATTACTCTGCTGTTTATCCTCAATTAGCAAGCCTGGAAATAATTGCTTAATTTGTTTGTGTTGATGAGAATGACTCTAATTACAGATGCCTCAGATGGTCGGAAATTTTGTTTCAGTTTGCGCTGCTCAAATTTGCAGAGTGCTTTGGCATGTAGCATTCCAGCTCTGACGTGTCACCCAACATTTCAGTTCCCAGCATGCAAATCTCCCCAGTGCTGCAATTCTGCAATTCCTGCTGGTGGTCAGCGCACTTGTTTTGTTAAAAATAGATGACCTGCAGCTCTATCATGCTGTAGGCTGATTTGTATGTGTATAGGCACATCATAATAACCCCCCACAGCCAGTGGTAAATGTCAGGAGTTGTGGGATAGCTCATGAACATGCAATTACAAACACCCATGTTCATTTTATTAACCATTAAACAGCTTGAAAATGAATCAAGATTATTTTAGCAGAAATTCTGGCAATTACTTTCTTATTTCTGACACAAAACTTTATTTTAACGGCATTTTAACCGTGTCTCGTTGCTGTTGGGGGAGATGGAACCGCAGAAAGGCCCTACAGACTGTACTGCAGTGCTTCCTGCTCAGAATGCATCTGTACTGCAGTGCTTCCTGCTCAGAATGCATCTGCAGTCGAGTTTGTTTGCCATCCCGCTTCCCCAGGTGTGGGCTGGAATTTGAATGTGTGCCGTTTGCTCAGACTCCTGGTCACGGTGTTCCGTGTGCAAACTGAAGAGCATTTCAATTTCTGGTGGTGCAGCCAATGTGAAAGCACTGTTACAGCTAAGCCCGGGAGAGCCTTAATGACAGTTATATTAGTGTAGCACTCTGCGCCCATGATCTGAATTAAAAAAAAAAAAAAAAAATGGTCATTTCATTTTCAAACGTGAGGAGGGTTTAGAGGCAGTGCTTAGCAAGCTGAATTTAGGTCTTTGAAAAAGCATCATTAGAAGATGTTGATCAGGCTGTCCTGAATGAGTCTAAGAGACTGTGATGCCCTGTGCCATATATCTGATATGACTCCTGTCCTTGTTTAGTCCCAGAATTTAAAGCAACAAGAGGCAAGCAGTTCATTGGCCTGTTTGAAAAGCCCCACACAAAATACATAATCACATTATCTGAGATTTATCTACTTGGGACGATTTACTGAAGTCCTTTGAAATTCTGCCTTTGAAAAATAAATCCCATGGTGCTGCAGTGTGGCTTTGAAACACTTAAAGGCCTTGGGAAATCATCATCAGTGTGTGCCATGACCTACAGCAGTTTCTGCAGCACAAACATTGAATCAGACTGCACCTGATGCTGCAAAAAAGGGACTGCTCCGACCCCAAAAGTGCTTACCTTAACAATGTCAAACTTTCTGTTCTTTCCCCGGCTCCCAGTCCCAGTAGCTTTGCAAAGCAAAACCTTGGATTTCAGTGACTGTCAAAGTCAGAGAGGAGAGACTGAGGCTATGTGATTATGAGGAAAGAAATGATAAGCATTAATAAACGTTTATTGATCTTCAACACTTTTCCTCCGGCCTTCTCCTTTGCCAAGGACGAGCAAACCGGGACCCCTTCAGAGAAATGCATAATCCCACTGTGCATGGCATTCGGTTTCAGTGCAATGACAAACCCTGATGGATTCCCAAACAGAAGGCAGCAAAAAGCCCAATCCCTTCCCTTAAGCCCCAGAGCTCAGTGCACTTCCTTTGAAAAGCCCTCCTGGACATTTTGCATTTCAGACCTGCATGAGTGCGTGATACAGTATGACTGCTTGCATAGCTAAACTGTTGAGGTTTTCTGTTTTGTAACGGAGTCGGCGTACATCTGTACATAACTGGAATGTTACTTTGTGTGATTTGGGGGTCTCAGAAATAAAAGCATTCTTAAATCATTTTTAAAGTTATACATCCTAGGATGGAATTCTCTTTTACTGTTTCAAAATTTATGGTCCCAAAGGCTATGCAGTGCGCAGGCAGAAAGGAAGAAAAAGCTGTATGGGTCTAGAAATATTCCTTGGGCATAAACCTATTCCTTTCTTTCATCTTACATCACTAAAAATCCTGATTGTAATTCATATCCCCAATGAGGTACAACACTAATCCTTAAGATCATTTTTTCATGGTTATTTTTGGAGGCTTCAGAGATTGTGTTCATCATTAGCTGATATGAATAAGTTTTCAGTTTGCTTTTCAGAATGTGAAAATGGCACTGCCAAAATGGAAATAAAAGGACTAAACTCCCTTAGTGAACTGCTCCTAAACCTACCCATCTATTAAACTATCAATTCATATTCCAAACTTTGAACAGGTGTGATTACCTGTTGGATTACTGAGGGTATGTAGGTAGCCAGTCATCTATATTCTATTCTGGTTAGCTAACTAGTTGATCAACTAGCAATTCAATAACCTTTCTACTCAGAATCTCTTTTATGTAAAGTGATTGACTAAATACTCTTGCAAGATACCTGATAGATTTTGTTATGTTAATCAGAATGTTTTCATTCTTGTAAAAATCCATCTTTTGCAGCCAGCTGCCATGTACTGTGTGTATATATATAACTACTCTTAACCTTTCTATTGACCTGGGCAGAGACGCTTGTACCCAGGCTGGTACCAACCAGCGCGTGAATGTAGGGGACGATGAAAGGCTGTGCCTGGAAATCAGCACTTCTACTAAGGATTACTGAAATAATGTAGACATTTTTTTGCAAAATGTCACGTGTCATAATTTTTTTTCACTTGCACCATTAAAGAGATACATTTCATGCTGAGAATCTTTGTGAAGCTCATTAGGGCCTCTACAGGCCAGTCATTGTACTTAGCTCCCTGTTCTCCTGGAGGTTACAATGGAAAGACTCCATGTTCAGCATATGCAAACATGAAGAAAAATTAATCTCTTTTTTTCTGACCAAACTGAGCCTGCTATATGAGGGACCGTTTGGATGAAGTGCATGCAGACCCTCTCCCAAAAATATGCCAGATAAAACGACATGCCTCTTCAGGCTTGTGAGCACTGAAGATTATATAACATTGATAGCATTAAACCCACAAAGAGAAAAGCACGACACCCCAACAGCGAGGTTTATTTTTTTAGTAGAGATCTGTGTGTTATTGTTGATTAATGCAACTGTGCTTGGAAGAGAATTGAGGAAATGGTACAGGTTATTAATAACCTAAGTTTCTCTTGCATCACATGCTGCTTATATAATGTTTTTGTTCGGTCTCCTGCCAACCTAGCTCCCGAGTGAAAAAGAAATCATTTTTCGTGACAATGTGAATCTGGTGAGCTACAAAGAGGGGAGGTGGAGACCTTACTTTTATTTGATCATCACCCGAACCAAACCGATGCGCTTGTTAATCGTGGAATACTATCAGATACATGCTGAAGATTATCATACGGTAGAAGGTGTGTCCTCTCCCTTCCATATTTCTTGCTCATAGACAGCCACAGTTTTGTAAAAGACATTTTAAAAAGACCCCCTCATTTATGTATTTTAAAGGCAGATCACAGTATCCTGTCCTTTATAAGCTTTGCACTGAATTAAGTTGCACATATACAAAAAACGTGCAAAGCGTCATACAAAAATGAAATTAAATGATTTTCGAGCACATTGCTTTTGTATGATATCTCACTCTGTGCATACAAACCCCATCCATGCTGACTCTCTCACTTGGCCAACTGAATACTGACAGCTTTGGGAGACATTTACAATTACAAGAACAAAGGCATACAATATACATTCATATTTCATTTCCTGGTCATTCATAATACACTATAAATTCATATCTGCTTCATTCTGAGAGAATTAATCAAACAGACTGCACCCTCCTAAGCAAAGATGGTTTTAGGTCTCAACAATTATCAGGAAAGAAGCACTTACGAATTGCAATTATAAATACTCTTGTGATATCGTGGAGACAATTTTCAGACAAAAGCAGAGCTGCTTCTTGAGAAAATGAGAGAAGATAAACATGCTGTGCAAAGGGGCTGAAGTTTATCAGTTTGAGTGGTCGGGGAACAAAATGGTTGTCGCAGATGGGAAAAATGTTATTGAGCCGTAGCAATCATGTTGTATCTATACTATAGGTTTATTAAGGACCCACCACCCATACCACTCCAACATTGATACAAGAGGACATATCTTTGTCCTGGAGAGTTCCAAATCTGAAACTTGCTGGACTCACACAATTAACATTATGGTAAGCTTTAAAATATTTTTAAACCTGAATAAAATAATATTCATGGATTCATAATAAGCATTAAATCAAAGCTATGTGAAGGATAGAGTACATCTGCTCAATGTTAAATTCAAAGATACAATATCTCAGATGTTTCAGGCAGCTGGGGTAGGCACAGCAATGGTAACAAGTTCAATTTACCATATCACAAAAACAGGATTTTAGCTGATATGTCAGTGAGAGGAATATGTAGTGCTCATGATGGAGAGCATCTGAGATGCCCATGCTGATGCTGAGACCGGGAGAGGTCCGGCCCTTCCCAACTCCTCTGATCCCACTGATTAAAGTGTGATTCATCTCCGCACTTACATTGGGGTAAAAATAATAAAAAGTCAAAGCCAGCTTGTTATGCATTCGAGAGGCTCTTACATAACCCAAATGGTCTGAACTCTGAATCAGTCATGATTTACAGAGAGGTCCCATACAGTCGATTCTGGCAAAAATATATGCAAAATATTAGACAAATTGAACTCCATCCAACTTTGAATGAGGCAATCTTTCTGCATGTTTACGTCCAATACACCTCTTAAAATATGAATACCTAATGGATTTTTGTTTTTTTTTATTTTTCACATACAGTTAATAAGATGATCCTAAACATATTTTCCCAGATGAATAGTATTGAATCAAGGGAATTATGACATGTCACAGTTGAATGTCACAGTGTAACAGCCTACTGTACTTTATAGACAAATATACATAAGTATACCTTGCACTGTAGTTTGTTTTCATCTACGTTGCATCGTCGTTACGTTACGTTGTTATGGTGATGGAACCAGAGGAAGTAACAGATTTGTAAGAAGAGGTAACATGTAAGAAGACAACGAGGCATGCATCCTCCCATGCACTGCTTCCGCTCTCGTGTTTCTCCATCTGTTGTTCGTGATGTATGTAACTGTAGGCGTTTAGCAGGTAGCGAGTGGGTGGATACGGGTTACATTTTTATGCATGAGGTTTTATTTTTAAGGGTGCAAATCGCTGGTGGCACGTAAGAGGGTGTGTGGAGAGGAGGGGGTCAGCTCCTGTCAGCGCAAACACGGCCGCCGCGGCGCTCTCAGACTGCTTCCAGCCATTACTATAAACATCGCATTTTTCCACTGTTTCCCTCCTCAAACACGTCTATCAATCTTTCCATTGTCTGATGTTTCGCTTTGCCTGTTGTTTGGTCTGACGGTTCTGAGGTGGGGAGCCGCCACACGATTGTACTGTGTGGAATAACAATCACTTTTTTTCCTCTGACATCCATTTCAGAGTGTGAGGTCCGAGTCCCACGTGTGAATGCAGCAGTCTGTGCAGTGAGCCGCTTCAAGGCTTTTTATAGTCGTTTACAGCGGTGTCCAACACTCTCTCTGTCTCTGTTTTTGAGAAAAATGATCGTTCAAAGACCATACGTTCAAAGAAATACGTTCATATTGATTATGAAATACTTGGTGTTTTCCTTTGAATGCATTTGCTCATAAATATCAGAAATATGACCGTAATCTGTTTCATCTTTGCTCCTGGAAATGAAAGATAATTAGGAGGGTGATAATGGAAGGCTGATTGGATTATGCCGGGCTGTTTGGGTTGCTATGTCATGTTACGGTAAACATAATTTCCATAATATCGTAATTTACAATACAAACCATACTAATCTCTCAGATCTACTTATTTGTTTCTCAGCACAATGAATTTATGAATCTAGGTTATTTATATAACTCCAGACCTAGTCCAGGATGATTTAATAAATATGAGCAAGTGGATAAAACAGAAATTTATGTATTAAATAATGTTGTTTAATTGAAAATTTGCCTTTGTTTATTTTTTCAAACATTGCATAAAATGTGTTTGAATATATAGTATTTTATACAATCATTTATACATACAATGAAAACAATCATTCATTAAAATTAAAAATGATACACCATAAGTATTTTAGAGTGTCACTGTGATGTTGCTGTACAGGTTATGGTGCCATAATGAATTGTAGTAATAGTAATAGTAATAGTAAGAAGAAGAAGAAGAAGAAGAAAAAATAATATCTTGACTTACATGGTGTATTTTTGAGTGCCTCCTATCCGAAGGATGGGCTTTCGCTTATCATTGAAACATTGTAACTGTGTGGACATAAATAAATTAATTAATAAATATTTTCAAATCTGTCAGAAAAGTCATCAGCATTGCATTGTTAACCTCAGTAAGCATAGCATTGAATCTTTGTTTAAAAGTGCAATTTCAGGATTCTCTGTTTCCACCAAAATTACCTTTAGTAGATCAATTCCCCTAATTCTGCCACTGTGCATGAGGAATGTGTGCAGAGGCATCCAGCCATTGGATAACGAGTCAGACCGAGCTAATTAGCCTTGTTTAAATTCAGGTGTGTGGCTATAGATATCATTTTTGTATGTGCCTCTGTGTCAATGCTTAGTTTGTGCTTGAAGTTTTTTTATGCTCATTTTACTGTTTTATGGGCAGTGCATTGATATTTGGGGCTGTGTAGGCTGCAATCCTAAATTGGCATTGCATTCTTTGGGGGGGTGCATGGGGAATGTGTTGAGTGGCCTAGGTGCAGAGAGGGCATTTGCTCTAATCAGAACTTGAACTGACAGCTGGCTAGGGTAACCTGTCTAGCTAAAGGCAGAGTAGCCAATGTTGCTCACAAGTATAAAACTCCCTTTGAGTTATCAGTAAGTTATTGGGAAAAACAAAACTAACTACCCAGGAAATTTATATAAAGCTACCAGAATTGTGATGCCCCAATATGTGGCTCTCAGGTAGCGACAAAGTAAAACAGCCTTGCTTTGTGCACCGCAGCAATGTCAAAACTAAAAACTATGACTGGGTTATGGTTTTCTTTACTGTATGTACAAATTAAGATTGTTTCTTAGCTGGTTAGCAGTTCCGAAGGAACAATGCACACTACAGTGCTAGCTAGAAAATCAGAATAAAAACTCCAGCAACTGAGAGAACTCCCAGAACAGATTTGCAAATCACAATTCTAAGTTCTGGAGAAAAAAAAAACATTGTAGACAAAGGGGGACCATCTTTACAAACATCTTAGAATGGCCTTAAAGCCTGAATGACTGGAAGCCAGCTCTTTGAATCCTTTTATTTGTTGATTTCTTAACTCATATTTCAAGATTTCTCAGTCTTCCAACATTCATCAGCTGTGGACTGTACATGTGTGCAGTTTTCAGATCATGGTATTTTTTTGTATACAGTAATTAACATTTGAGTCAGGTTTGTTTGGTCTTTAAATGTAAATGTCTAGCAGCCAAGCTCATACCTCTCCTTGATCTTTCCATATACCCCAGACAGTTCTATACTGTTTCTCTCTCCCCTCGCCATGAACATTGCTGACACCCACAGTGAAGTGCTATTCACAGAGAAAACCACTTCACTGATTGCATCCTAAAGGTTCTTCCTCCACTGCATAAATAGGATCCATGCATCCATCCTTCACCACCTTCTCCCCTGAGCTCATGGTCTGGGCCCTTACGCTATCCTGTCTGGGCTGCTTCCTCTCCCTGCAGGCCAGTTCTTTCTGAATGTGCCATCAGATTGCTTCATCTCAGCGCTGCTGTTCAATGGTTCAGCCTCCCTAAATATGACACATTCTCCTTTCCTCATCGCCCTCCTCTGACTGTTACCTGCAACCTATATCAGAGTTAGGATCCTAGGCCACCAAGGTGTGACTGATACAGCTGTTCCTCACATCCATCCAACGTCAAGCCCCTACACCACAACCCTGTTCAGTCCCTGGCAGTCATCTGTCAGTATACCTCCTACCTGACTGTTCATCCTGTCTTTCCACACTGGCTTACTAGTGGTAAAAAAGCTACCTGCGGCTATCAAAAATGGCAAATCTATACAGGCTTTCTGTACTGTCTCAATCCTCCATATTCAGACTGCATCTGGGTTTGTGTTCTATGTTAATATTATTCTATGCTAATATTATCACCTAGTACATGGTCACCCCAAACACTGAGTGATATTTGATCTAATGTCATTTTGCTCTCATAGATCTATTTTTGCATGTTATATGTTGATATTGCACTGTGGTTCTTTTTTAAACAGTATATTTATTCCAATATAAAACATTATTGCTAGTACAAGCATTGTTAGTTACTGCATATGCACTAAAATGTTTATAGGTGCTGCAAATTATCACTGTTTTGCTATGTGTAACTGTTATTTTGTAGCTGTCTTGTTGCTCTTCTTTCTTGTCACCGTGGCTTTGCAAGTCATTCTGGGTAAAAGCACCACATGCTAATGTTGAGCTTGCTTTTCACAAACATTACCATTCCTGATCACAGCTCATAATACTCTGCTTTGAAGATTTCCACAGGTATGTATCGGGAGGGCTACAGCATGATTGCCACAAGAAGCAATCAGGACCAATTGGGTGCTGAAATCCATTAGGAGTGTGTCTGATGTGGTGAGGAAGCCACATTCTTAACGTTTTTTCTTGCAAATCCATTGCAGTCTGCAGGCTGGCTCCACCAGTGAGTGTTTGTTTACCATGTGTAAACAGTGGTAATGGATGTGCCTTCCTCATCCATCCTCACCTGTGAAAACACTCTATAAACAGAACTACTAACCTCCTGCTCGGTTAGCCTCTGAATCTCAACCTTTATCGGTAAGGGCTTCCTGTTTCTTCTGAATAAATTTTCAGCTCTTAAACTTCAAGGGTGATGATATTCTCCATAACAAAAACAATTACCAGTTGTAGAAGATTTAAGCATTTCAGTCAGTGAATCCATTTGCATGGAAAATGCTCTATTTCTATAATACAGAAGTGACACATAGGTAAAACTGTGTGGGCTGTTGCAGTGTGACTGCATAATGATCAATGTAATAGGTATACTCATACTCATACATCTATATTGGGAAGAACATAATAGCTTTACCTAATGTTAAACTGAACATAATTGAAGCATGTTGTGTGTAGTGAAACATTAGTTTCTGAGACTCGGTTTTTGCTGTCGTACACCTCTTGCACATTAAGGAGGAAAAGCGAGCTAATCATGCAGTGCCGCTGCGGAGAAACGCAGCAAACGGCTTGGGTTTTTGCTGGGTTTTCGCTGGGTTCCGAGCTCGACGGTCGGTTAAAAAATTGCAAATACCGTTGCGGAGGGTTCCAGAGAGCAAAATGCAAAATGGAGGCACAGCAGGTTTGTAAAATGTTAAAAATGGAGTGTGTACCGCAGCAGAATTTCAAATAGATGACTAATTCAACCTTGGCCTTTTTCGTGATAGGCAAACAGTGTGGGAAAGAGAACACCCACCATTGACATCCATTTATCTCTTTCATTTTACTCTGACATTTAACTCCCTGTGGAGGCAGCTGCAGGCGCGAGTATCCAGCCAGACCCTGTATGGCACAGACATCCGGGGCGAGCACTCAGTCTCACGCGGCCAAGAGGTCCCTCCGACCTGGCTCTCCTCACTACTCTTTCAGATATGAAAGATTTCTCTCAAAAAAATTCTAATGAAAACCTGTTGTGGCAAAAAAGGGATGTCATAAATGCAGAAAGGAAGGATTGTGAGGAGTGAAATGTAAATACAATAAATTTTCTTGTGCCATTTTGGTGCCGCTGATAAGGCTTTATTTTATGTGTTTTTTTTTTGTTTTTTTTTGTTATAGTTTCTGTGCATCATCGTCTTAACAGGTTTTATTTCTCTGTTTTGTGGTTTACGTGGATGCCAAAGATATGCAATGCAAATTAGTTTTAAATACCCTTCACATGCTTAATTTTTTAATCTTTGTGAAATAAGGTATCACAGGTAATTGCCCTAGAGGAGGAATAGATCTGTAGTCTCTGCATGTAAATGAAGGAACATGAAGGTTATCAACCTGAAAAAGGTGGTCTGTTGCATAAGCATTATCAAGTAGCAATAACAGTGTACATTTTAAATAGTGTAGCTTCAGCTTTAGCTTGCGTTCAACTGAGTGTGTGGAAAATAACACGTTTCTTAAGCCCACCTGCTCCATTGTACTTTATAACTGCCAATTCAAAGTGTAGGAGACATAACAATTTGTACCCATCTTGTGCATGGGATATCTTGCAGATATCTCTGTCTGTAAGCCCAAAACATACAGTGCATGATTCTGTTTTAGTCAAATTTGTCTGACCTTTAATTGCTAATCTCTCTCGCAGGTAGTTGTGCTGGATTTTTATCATTTTGATACTTTAATTTATTAGAGGACTAATTATGTATCCAGACAATGAGTCATGTTTTGTTGGCTTGATCTGATGTTTTTTCTAGAGCCTGTAAGTGGCTTCATACCAGGAGAGGCCTGCTGTAGAACTCCCTGCCTTATTTAATATTCACATTGCTCTGAAGTATTGTTTCAAATGTATAATTTATAAACAGCCTGTCAAGGTTTTTTGGCAGCTTTTGGAATTAATAATGCTGTGTTTACCTCACTGATATTTGTCCCGTCAAAGCTATAGAACTTCCCTGCATATCTAGATCTTGGAAAGTCCTGTATTAGTATTAAACATCTGACAGATTTCATCATTGCAAGACGCATTTCCCGTTTGATGGTTGTGGCTATGAATTTGTATTTGCTCTCAGCGGGACTGATTGCATTAATAACACAGCTCTGTGGTATTCAGTCTGTTTCCGATCTTAATTTCCCCATTATGGGACGCTCAGAGAATACAGTGGTGCTATAAGCCCATTATTTCTCCCCTGTCAATGTATACTGTGAGAGGAGCATTGTTTAATCCACGCTAGTGAACTTCCGCAGACAGCATTGCTCTGGGAATTGCACTGCCACAAAAGGTATGAAAATGTCTGCTATTGTGTTTCATTGCAGGCAGGAGAATCTTTTGCAATAATAGGCTGCAGTTTTACCAGACCTTTGATCATACGCAGATCTTTGCCACAAACGTTAGCACGCTGTGCGTCTGACGTTGTGTAAAGTTGCACCGATTGGCTCTAGTGTCACAGGACACCTTGGAAATGTACCAAACACCATTTCCAGCTGCAACAGAGACGATAACTGCTTCTAATAGTAAGCGATTCAAGAGATGAATCCCCATTATCTGCCGTTTAACTAGGTTGTCTTCCTGCGCATGCAGTACAAACAGGTTCAGGAAGAGAAAACAGTGCTATCACATCATCCAGATGGCCCCTGTCTCCCACTGCAAAATTCTGCTTAAACTGCCTCTTTTATTTAAGCCTAATAGAATTATTGGTCTCAATGAAATTGACATTTAAATCCTGTTTCTGCCTAGCTCACCTAATTTCTACATCAGAGGATTCAGCCCTGTGCACACTCTGTCCTGTTTCCAGTCCACGGGTTGGGATCACTTTTCAGCTGCGGTCTCCTCTTGCAGCCTGTGGAAACCAAGCTGTTGGATCGGAGTGGTGGAAAGAGATCTCTGATGGAGATGTTGCCGGTGTTGCATTTCCAATTACTTTTGAGTTAGACGATTAATGTGATAGGTGCTGTGTTATAAAATTATTAGTTCCAATCCATGGTTCCTATTGGTCAGTTTGTGTTCCGGCCATGCCTGTATTCATGACACAGCACGGAGTCCTGTGCCATATCACTTTAAAGTCACCTATGAAGCCTTTGTCTCTTTTACAGGTGTGTTTTCCTGAGCCTCCTGGAGGTGGAGTATAATCTAGCTGGAAAATGGAAACGCAGATGAATGCATGGAAACTCTGCACAACACCGATGCCTCCAAGCAGAGGGCCCTGAAAGCACTCTGGCTTTGCAGAATGGGTTTGGGAGGGGATCAGTCTGTGCCCAGTGTGTGGTCTGTGGTGGATGTGTCAGGGCTTTTGAGTTATGGCTGTTCTTCTGATATCAGTAGACCATGAAAAAACTGACCGCCTTCTCATGGAATACTTCTGGGCCCTTGGACTCAGTTGTAGAGAAATACTCCAGTCTACCTTCCTCTCTGTCTATCCTATCATTCTCTGTTCTATTTAACAAAAGCACACCACTAGTTTAGCACTTAACTCAGTATTTTAGTGATCTCTTGCAGTACTTTTCAATAACTACTCTTAGCACTGTGATGTACTTATTTGGAAGTCGCTCTGGAAAAGAGCGTCTGCTAAATGACGTGATGTAATGTTGAGATGTTTGCTCAGCGGTCGTGTTGAAAGGGCAGTGGTCTCAGTCAGTAGGGGACCAAGTGAGGTGTGGGGTGTGGCTGGGCTGCTTTGTGTGGAGGTGTTTTAGGCCATGCTGTACCCCTATAACCCTGTTTCACAGACGGAAGGTAGCACTCACCAAGCTTCCCTTTTCCAAGGTGGGCGTGATGATATACAAGCTGTGCATCACATGCAAAGACTGTGTGCTCTATGATGATGGATGCTTTGTAGGAAAATAGTCAGGGTATAATTAGAACATCAGTTTACCAATTCATGAATCAGAAGCTCATCTGTTCAAGGATATGTCCACACTAGAGATGCACAACTGGATTATAACAGATCTCAAATATTTGATGTTTGTTCCATGATGCCAGGTTGCAAATAAGCATCCAGTGTGATGGGCTTGTTTGAGATCTACCTCATGAATGCGCATATTCTTTGCTTCTGCTGTAGCATATCTTGGTTTCTTGGAATTCATTCATTTTTTCCTCCTCCCACTCAGCCAGAGATGTCCGCCTGCCCCAAGACCTGAGCCTGAATCTGTTTTATTGCCAAGATATTCAACTGTGGTTACCCGCAGTCATGGCAACCACTATAGAATTGAAACTTTCAACACCCAAAAGCCATTGAGCTATTCTGAAAACCACCCCATCAATAAATGAGAGATTCCCCTGAAGCCCGCTGCCTAACAGACTGCTAATTCATTTCTGATGACTTCTGATGGCACGCCTCACTGTATATGTGTGTAGTATGTATCTTTACACCACAATATTTTCCAGGAGATTCACTCGATTGCCTCTTTGCTAGGGGCCAGGGAATAATTTTCAGTTTTTCCCAGACTGACCATTGGGATTTTTTTGTTTTATTGCTTCCCTCTGGAAGACCTCTGACTGTACAGCACTTTGAGACCACCCTGGCTGTAAAATGCACTGTCTTAAATAAGTCTTGTTGTTGAATGCAAATTTGATAGACAAATATACATGCATAATGATGAAAAAGACATGAATGTGATGCTAAGTCACTCATAATGCATTAACAACCAGTTATAATGCTAACTAGTTAAGTTGCTGGGAAAACGCTCATGGCTGTACGCTGATAAATTTAGCTGTACCTAGGGACACGGGTTACACATATAGTGCAAGTGCGTGTATTGTTTCCACTGTGTGTGGCGTGAATGGGTGGGCAGTGTGAGGGTATTGTGTCATGGTATTTATCAGCCAGTGTATGGCACTGACAGATCAGTCTTTACTGGAAATTTGAAACTGGCCTGTGGTGGATTGGGATGCGTAGGGTACAGTTTGAGATGTACACAGTCCAGCACCGTTTTCAGAGCAGTAATCAGAGCTGTGCCGTGAAGATGATTTAAAACGATATGTGCTGATGAATAGTGCAGGTCTAATACCCACTGAGGGCTGCAATTAAAGTTAATCACACCTTTTATGAGTTGACAAGAAAAGTTTTGAAGAGATATGGGAGTAGAGATGTGGTTCTCATTAATAGAGGAAAAAATGATTTCCCACATTTGAGGTTTATTGCTGTCTTTATTGCCTGGTTAAGCTGTTCACTTTATATTGTAATTCACTTAATATTTGTTGTGTATGTGTGTCTATCCTGTGAATATGAATCTAGATACATCTATGCCTAGAAACATATAACTACTGTGAATATGGATAAAATTGGTCCTACAATTTTAGTTGGAATAACTGTTTGTGGTCGTACTGCCTTTGAATACAGTTCAAACATCAGTCAGAAGAACACGGGTGGTCTTTGTCAATTCGGTGTGGGTCTGCCTCTGACAGTATGGTTGTTTTTTTTTTTTTTCTAATAATGTGTCTGTTTTATCAGTTTCACTTTGCATTCAGACTGGTTTCCTCAGGCTGTGTAGCAGCTGGAAACGTGGCTCAGCTTTGATGTGAGGTTTGATGATTTAACAAATTAATGAAATAAACCAAGGGTTCCACCCAGGTTACTGGAAAAAAAAAAAACAAAACAATTATAAGTTCTTGAACTTTAGGTACAGTTGCGGGACAGACATTACCCAGCTCCATACCTGGGATATGCAAGGGCCAGTCCAGCAACCCCGTGTTGTGTACCCAGATTCCACATATTGCATGTCAGAGGACGGGCTACATGCTCGGAAAAAAACATTACACTGTAAAGCTGTGCCGTGGACCTTTCCAAGTTTCACGATAAAGAGTGGGAGAGTTAGCAGAGGTTGCTCATTAATCTCCTCTCCATGGCCTCAAGCTTGTGTGGCTGCTCTGGCTGGATAAATTGCGGTCAACATAAAGTATTTTAAGTATTATAGTTTCTCGTTTAGTCAAATTCAAATAAAAAATTGCAAACTGCTGAAATTCCACGCTCATAGTTGATGGAAAACATTTTATTGAGAAACCCGATGTAGATTTTGCATGAACTGTATGCATTTCACTTTATCAATACAAAAGAAAACTTGCAAATTCATCATTCACATTTAAATGAAAACACTTTGAGCAACTCATTTGTGCAGTTTATTCATCAATCAATTTCTTATTAAAATGCTAATAAAACGGCACGTTTGATAGACAGTTCCATGATTCAGTGGCTGATTTACTGGCAAAAATAAAACTATTTGTTTATACTGGTCTCAGTGGAAGGGAACATTTTTATGAACGTGTGTTCCGTGTCATGGCTCTAGGTGAATTAGGTAAGAAAAAACCCTAGCTAATGACGTGTGTTCTGCGTTCTGTGAAAACCCTCATTAGAAGCACTGAACCAGATCCCTTTGTGATTATAACCACTCAGCCTCACTTGGATTGAAATTTCAAAATGCTTCATTTCCAGTAAAAAGGAGGTTGGTCTCAAACGCCCTGTGAGAAACGAGCACACCTCCTCAGCCTCATGGTGCCAGTGCCGGTGCAGTTCAGAAAGGAAATATCCCTCTCATTTCTCATAATTCAGCCTTCCAAAACCCACATTAATTGGGGAACATAAAATGCCTCAAGCCTCAATTCCCTTCCACACCCTGGTTTTCTCTGTGCTTGCCTCAGATCAGTATTCACAGAACGGAGTCACCTGCAGTTTCCTGAGACTATCCCGTATCGTAGTGTATTTGAATTCCGTTGCCTAGTCAGGTCGCAGAAGTTAACTTTTTGTAGGGCTGGAATGGTGTTATGCTCACACTCACTGGTCTAGGAGTGTTGTCAGCCTGGTCTGACACTGTTGCTCATTTAAATTGAATGGACACACTTATGTTCTATTATATTCTATCTCTGGATAAGAGCATCTGCTAAATGCATGTAATGTAATGTTATCCCACCCCAGCAGGCTGAGGGAGCAGTATCATCTCAGAGGGTCCACATGTTCTCAATGGACACACAATGTCACACTGGCTTAATTAGCCTTTACTCATCCTGGTAATTATATTCCCTTTCAGCATCCGCACAGTGATTTTGTAACACACATGATTACTGGAAATGTACAGCTCCATTAGCCTGTGAACAAATCATCTCCCTGGTTATAATACTGCACTGGGATGTGACTATGAAACTGTCATTAAGTGAGACAGGATTTAAAAAAAAAAAATTCTTAAATAAGCCCCTCTTTGAGATACAAAGGCTTGTACAGTGAGATCAAGTGACTGCAGAAGGCAGAGAACATGATCTTGTTGACCTTTATTTGACCTTTTAAAGCATTGCTGTGTAAAGTAAATAGTTTCTTTTATGAGACTGTGGGCTGCGTGAACATGTGAAGGCTACACGGTGACCTCTCGGAGATGGCCGTCCCTTGTAAAATGCTTCCTCTGATCTCAGTGCCCCTGCTCTTGGAAAGCTGCCCTCAGCAGGGAGTTAAGAGCAGCAGTGTCATTGTAATATCTTATTTTCATATTTCCTCTGAACAACCCTGAGGAGACCGTGTGCTCTTTCATGTCATGACAGCGGTGTCTATGCTTGTCGGCTCCATGTTTGTAACTGTGCTGCAAGTTCTCGCATCCCTTGGCACACGGTACCTGACGCCTGTCATGGGGTGATTGATGTTACTAGTCCAGTTTGACATACTGAACATCACATAAACTCCACTGTTTGTGAAACACTGAAGGATTGCCAGGTTGTTATGGGTATCAGTTTGATAAAAACCCATTAACCTTTCAAACCCATTTACCTTTCTGTGACTCATGATTAAATCAAGGTGGTTCTTCAGTTACCGCTCATGTGTCACACACTTTGTTTAATGTTGATTTTATTGAATTGAATTTAAAATGTTTACCCTCTGCTGAATTCATTCCAAAAAGAAAATAATCTCAATTCTCAAGTCAAACATGCGGAGACTTTGCAATCCGGCCATTGAGGGTGGAAACGGGCAGAGCTTTGGTTGGAATGGAGATGGTTCGTGTCGGGATAACAATAGCAAACATTAATGTTATCTCAGTTATCACAGTAGGGCATCTGTTCAAAAAAAATGTCCCTGTTATTTTAACAGCTGAGAGAGTGCAGTGAGGCACAGCTATGTGAACTGCAGGGTGACGGGTTTTAGTATCTCCTACCATGAGAAAGTCAAGATAATCACAGACCCCGTATGTTTGGTGGACACGGCCGTCTGATTGGGGGTAAGTCTGCAATATGTCACTCCCAGAGGGGGACAGTGTTTTCATTTCACATTCGCAGCTGTACTTTCCGATGCTGCACATTTCCCACAACTCTCTGTGTCCGCACACATATTTGTGTCTTAAAATCGGATTAATCTTTAACCCTAAATCAAAGAGGAAATGGTATATTCAACACGAACGATGAGACATGCAGAATCGCAACCGAGCTAAAACCACAAGGGATGTGTTTTTAATTCTACAGAGCATTTTGGTTATAGAGGGTTTAAAATTGGCCACTGTTTCAAATTAAAGCAGAACACACTGGCCTTTTAAGGCGGTTGGAAACCGCCTGCAAACTGCTTGTCTGTTTGGCTTTGCACTATAAGATCAGACACTTCAGAAAGTAATAATTTTGGAAGCTCTAAACAGGCAATCTCCCACATCTCAGGTTTAAGAACTTTCACATCTCATCCAGCCAGTGGAGGGATTTGTTTAAGCAATACTGGCCTTCAATCTTGATTATAAAACTAACGCTTTGGCTTTCGGCGGTTGAACTGCCAATGGCAAACATTCATTCTGAAATTCTAACTACATTCTGACTAAGTTTTGAATTTTGCATGATTGGTGTGTAGCTAGAATGCAAGTACTAAGCAAGCATACACAAATATCTAAGCACATAGTAAAGATTCTGGGGGGTTAATCTAAAGTCAGAGGCATTTCATAGACTAACTGGAGCAAACCGCCTGACTCCAAAGCTTTTACTGCAGGACGTGGTAGTGGTTAACCTAAGCACAGCATGGCAAACAGCTGCTCCACATCTTTTTTTTTTTCTTGGACAAATAAATATTGAAACACTTTCCAAAGGGAAAGGGCTAGATCGCAAAACTGTGATGTTAAACTGTTATGTCATGTGAAGGGAACACTGTGGCCAAAACACATCCAAAGCGGAGTCGCTGGTGAACCGAAAACCATCTTATTTCAAAAAGAAGCTTTCACAATGCGTAATAAAATGTCCCGGACCGCCACCCTAAACGTAAAATGTATACTGCAGCCCTTTCAGGCCATTGTTCCTTCAGCGAGCGAGGTTCTTTAACGGCTCTGCTTTGTGAGCAGTGGTGGGTGATATCACTTGAAGTCTGTGCGTCTCCCAGTGTGAGTGTCTTTCCTGTATTTGTACTGCATAAAGCTGAGACAGCCCTGGGACTTCCTGAACGAGCGCAGCAGCACATGGCCGAGCACATAGCCAGCCCACCGTGTGGCCGCCATGGAGACAGTGACCCCTGACCTCAGGAGAGCATCCCGGGGCTTATCAGATCCTCCCCAGCCCTGGCCACAGGAAGCAGCCAGGGAGTGGAGGAGCCACGGCAGGAAATGCTAGCTGTGGCTAGCGCAGGCTACAAGCCCTTCCTCTCTTTTGTGAGCTTGGTGCTCATGTGGTTTCTCACACCGGCCTCTTTAAACGAGAGCCACTCTAAACCTTACTCTTAGAGCCAATGTCTGCTCTCAGGTGAAACCTCGGTTTGAACTTATACAGCAGTTTGTGTAAGATTAATGTAAGATTAACACAGAGGGAATTTACAAGCATTTAAAATCATAAAATGGGTTTTAGTTACTTTAGCTGCTTTTTTAAAATTTTCAATGGATGGTGCCTCTCTGATCTGCTTGAGTAAGGCATTCCACAGGTGCATAAAAACCAAAAGGAGGCCTCCCAAATTCTCCTCTAATGCATCATAGGGATGTCAAGAAGGCCAGCATCTGCAGATGTGAGGGAATATTGGGGCTAGTGTCCTAACAGTGCTTTATTAAACATTAATTGCTTTACAAACATGTAAAATAATCTTAAAAATCAGTTCTAAAATTCACAGGCAACCAATGTAAAGAACTGTACGTACAATGTAAAGCGCTGGTATAATGTGTGTTCTGGCTATACTATAACCAGAACCAAAAAATAACATACTTTAATAAAATAACTTTGTCTAGCAAGTTTCATACAATAAAATGTAGCCCCACGTGATTAGCAGACAGGTAATCATTGGTGGTAAAATGAAATTATAAAGATGAGAAAACAAGGTAGAATGCTTAACACCCATAAATAAGATATAAAAGTAAAAAACAAAATTAAAACAGCACTAAATGTGCATTAGTAATAAAAAATGCATACCTGTGTATGCAATAAAGCTAAAATGGTGATGAAAGAAGTAACATTAATAAAAGGCATCAAGTAAAAGCCATTAAAAACTAAAAGATGACTTTTTAAAGGTGTCCACAGATGCAGAGTCTCTTATACATTGTGGTAATGTGTTCCCAAGTTTAGGAGCCTAAAAGCAGACAGCAGGCAAGCATTAGCGGATCGGAGAGTTCTTCCACACTGATAGGAACAGAAACTGTCGGATATGTATGCAGGCGCTAAACCATTAGAGTGCAGGCTATAAAACAAGTAAGAAAAGCTAGAAATCAATTCTCAAACATTCCCACACATAGGCAACACAGAGATGCAAGGCCAGGGCCAGTGACATGAGCACTTCTCTTTATCCATGTCGAGATTTATGCTGCTGCATTCTGAATGGGTTAAGTGCCCCTCGGTTTTCATAACTGGACACTTTGTCCCATTGTACCTATATCCAGCTATCTGTAGGCAGGTTATCACTGTGAGAACACTATACAGTATGTTGACAGCCATCTAAATGAAAAGATGAGAGGACTATGTGGGTATATGATTATTCTTGAATATGACTATTAATAAAACTATATATAACTGTAAATATTTGAAATGTTACTAGAGTGTTTTTCCCCCATAGATCAGTAAATTGTGCTTATCTGAGCGCAGATCATGTAAACACAAAAAGAGGAAGCTTGTGAAAAATGTGTGTGGTATACTGTTTTACCACAATAAATGTCTGCCAATCAATCATTTGAGCACTAAAAACTGATCCACAAAAGTCACCCAAAAGGATCTACCATGGAACATCTATGTCTATGGTTTGCTGTGCAGCTTCGTAGTTGGCAATACATTTTCTACATCAGCCTTTATCCTACCATCCAAGACTGAGAGAAGGAAGCTGAGAGAGGGAGGGGGAGAGTCTTGGCCCTGTGTGGTTTGACTTCATGTTCACACCCAAGAAAAAGTGAAATAAACAGTTCCTGTTCAGACAAAAAAAAAAAAAAGATTTTAGGAAATAACGCCTTAGCTGAGTTTCCCTTACAAGTTTCATGTTTCACAGTGTATCTGTGGCTTATTTAGCTGTTAGAGACTGTCTGTGCTGTATTTTATAAGTTTTTGTAAGTTATATATAATAGTCTTTTATCCAGTGTAGTGGAAAAAAGTTTGTGAATTATTATATTAAAATAATGTGGAAAAACCTAAGGTAGAGTAGTGAGCATGCTAGCATAACATGATATATGGTAAATTGGCATTGAACTGAGGTCAAAACACAACTGATAGTTTCATAGCCAGAAGTAAAAGGTACAACACTATTTGAAATATACAATTGACATATTTCATCTCACTAGTTTTCTAATGA
Organism: Megalops cyprinoides; assembly: GCF_013368585.1. Classification (NCBI taxonomy): domain Eukaryota; kingdom Metazoa; phylum Chordata; class Actinopteri; order Elopiformes; family Megalopidae; genus Megalops; species Megalops cyprinoides. Next base: position 36,100,731 of record NC_050593.1, read on the forward strand.
GAGATGTATCATTTTCCACAATAATACCACGTCCATAAAAACAACGAAAAGACAAACCCTGGTAGTTCAGAACATGACCTTCATTCGTAATCTATAGATCTGAGAGTCCCCATTGATCTTCTTGTGGGTAAATGCTCATTGAAATGTAAATACTCTCATTAAGTGCACAGTGACAAAAGCCTACTCACAATTATGGGAATTTCAAGCAGTATAACTGTAGATAAAAACTGGATAGATCAATAATGCAGTCTTCTTTCAGGCATATTAATTTCTGTATCCATCTTGCATTGATCCTCTTATTAAGATGAACGGCGTGTTCCCTTCAAGCCTCTGCCTGTTCAGATACTCTAGGCAGGGTAAAAGGGCATACACAAACTTTTTCCATATTTAAACATTAAAAAAACCTTTAAGAACCTTTTATATATCCTTTAGCCTAAATGGCACAAATTTGGGAAAGGTGAGAGGACATGATCCAGTACTTCTACAGCAGACTGACCCAAGCAAAAAAGACTGCGTGCATCATTCTTTCTGATCATCTTTCCCCGAATAGCCCTCAGCTATTTAGGCTATTAAAATTAATTTGTGTTTCTCACAGTACCACTTACAGTGGAAACTGCCACAGAGCCCTTGAGGAAATAAAAAAGCAAACAAACCAAAAAAACTGTAACCCAGGGTTGAACATGGATCTATGGAACCACTCCACCTCCGTCACTGAGGGATCTGTGGCACATTGTTTCCAAGTGGAATATGGATGTGCAAAGTCACTCCCTGGAGCTGTGTCGACCCTCTGTACGTATGTAAGGAGATCTCTCAGGGGATCACAGCATCCACGCTGGCTGAGTAACCATATCTCTGTCCTCTTTCCGCATGCTCCATGTGCCAAGGGCTTGCTGGTGTCACATTCCCCTCTCTGTGCTGCAGTAAAGATACTTTCAGACCTGGTATGTAAAGAATCCCTGTCACAATGGAGCTGGCCCCATGCATGGATTTCCTCTTAACTGGTTTCTGCATTTGTAATATATGACTGTGTGCTAAATTACCTCCAGTTTACAGAAAAGATGTCTTTATCAAAGCATCAAAATGTAGCTTAACAGAGGAACATCAGCTTGCGTGCATATAATCACATAATGCACACATGTACAGGGGGTAGACAAAATAATGGAAAAAACAAACGATGCATGAATATTTATCAACTAATATGGAGTTGGGCCACCCTTTGGCTTCTAAACAGCTTTAGTCCTTGTTGGCACGCTGTTATGCAAGTTTCTGGTAAGATATTGGACCAACCTCAAATTCTCTGAGAGATGAAGGAGATGTACCAGAAATTCCCATTAAGTTTCAATGATGTTTAGATTGTGAGCTTTATTTGTTTGTATTCCTTCCTTCATAAATCTACCATGCAGACTAATATTTGAACCCAATGACTCCCATGGGATCGCTACCCATACTATAACACATCCACCACAATGTTTAACAGCTGGGAACAAGTTTGAAGGTTGGGTCAAACATTTTTCTTTGGTTTTTTCCAAACATGGTTACAAGTGGTTTCCAAATGGTAGCCCTACACAGAGGTCACAGTTCTGTGATAATTTCAAGGACGCTGTTTGGCGGTTTTAAGTTTCCATCTGTCTCTGTCAGTGAGCTTCGACTGTTGGCCACTGTTCCTCGTTCCTGATGCAGTTTTTCTTTGTTTGGCTGTTCCCCGTGACACATTAAATAATTTTACCATGTCTGTGGAATGGAATGGAACCTGCAATTTGAGCACCAACTATTTAACCTCTTTAAAAATCTGTTAGATCTCTCATGTTGCATTAGATACTCACATATTAAAGTGCTGATCTTATACATCTTTTATAGGAGAAACATATTGGTAGTGAAGAATAGTGGTGATTATTTAGTGCTCATTATATTGGTAGACTGATTAGTTTGGTAGAATTAGTATGCACAGTGTATAATGTGACTGTGTAGTTTTTAGGCCGCTCACGGAGTTGTGACCTGTGGCCTACTTTCCAAGAGATGCTGCTATGTTGAACTAATCATGCACACAAGGCACACTGAAAGTGTGTACGTGGCACAAGGCCGTCCCAACGGTGAGGCCTATGATTTCGAGCACTCATATAGCTGTAGAAATCACTCATGTAGCTGTAGTTCAGTATTAGGTTAGTCATGACATGTTTAACCATTTGGGATGATCAGCACAACCAAGGTACCTCAGTTCCTAGAAGCTTCTTTTATAATAAAGGTTTTGTTCTTAGGTGATATAGGGGTTCCCTACCCGGCTGAACTTTCTCCCACTCTGCCTCCCTTGTCAGTGTCTGTGACAAAGAGGAGTTGGGTCAGAGTGTACTCCTTATCAATCTAGAGATACCTTCAGAAGCAATGTTTTTCCAATTAGGCGCCAGACTCTAGGCGATGCAAGGACAGTTATAATTAACCACTCTGGACAGCTCAGGGATGGTATAAGATGTTCTTTGTTCTTTGTTTAGTACAGAAGCAACGCAACAACAACGTGGCACGGACCAGAGTCGTGTACATATATCTAGGTGTGGGTGCGAGAATTACCTAGCCGCACTAGAGACAGACTGAGCGTGAGGACGAGTGTGCAAGGCTTAAGACTCTACGTGAGACTTAGTGCGTGTAGTACCTGAAGCCGACCTTCATGTATGAAGTCTTGCTGTATTGAAGACCATCAATAAAACCTGTTTCTACCTCATCTTCGACCACGCTCCAGACTGAAGTTCTTTGTGTAACAGTTTATTAGTTAGCCTGCGAGAACATCAATTCACCAAGAGCCAACAACTTGGTGCCGTGACTCGGATCCACGAGGAAAAGGAGAGATCCTGCCAGAAAGTGAAGAGAAGACACTTGCGCGCTTTCAACATCTGTTGATCTTCTCTAACAATTGGTGAGCCCCTTTCCTTACCTTGCTGGGTTCCAGAAAGAACCGAGACATTTACAGAGTACATGTAACACTATAAGTAAAGGCTAACAGTTAGACAAAGAACTGTGAAGATACGTGCCTACAATGAGGGAGCTGTAATCATTGTATGTTTGATGTGTACACGAGGGTGAAAGAAAATTTGCAAACTGCAAAGTGTGTGGTGCACCTTGACTGCAGAGAAAAAGAGTCTGTAGTGACCGGTTAAATGCATAGCTCCTTTGGGAGAGCGCTATAGCGGATATCCTACGAGTAAGGGTACACTGGTGGAAAATTGGCATTTGTATGTGTACGCTTGAATTCGTGGATGCACGTGCCTTGTCACGGAAGATCGCGATATTCCTACAGTTTGAAATAGATCTGTAGAAGCCCGTCAGGGAACGGAAGAGCTGTCTAGACGTTGATGTGTTTTATTTGTTTTATGTGTTTTTGTACTGTCGACAGTGAGCGAGTGAGTGTGTGTGTATATATCTTGTGGTTTACGGTGTTTGGATAAAGAGCTCTATTCAAACAACCGACGGAGTGAAACTCTCCGGGAGGAGGAGAGTAGTGTGTAAAAGACATCTGAGTTTTCCTAGTGAGAGAACTAGCACTGGTGTGACAACAGCCTGAGATTAATGATAATGGCGGGTGCTCAGGGAAACTCTGAACCTGGTGCTGACAAAACGGAGCAGATTCCTACTACTGAGAAGGGTGGGAGAGCTGCGCCCGATGTTGATTTTGAGACAATGGTGGCAATGAGTACGGCGTATTTGCGGTCCACTTTTAAATTGGAACAAGTTGAAAAAGAGATTGAGCAAAAGTATGGGATTGAGCTTGAATCTGGTGGTGTGTGGCCAATTGATGATGTTAAGAAAGCTTGGGGAAAGTCGCAACGTGTGCCTGAAAAAGAAAGAGTGCCATTAACTTTGGTGGTGTTGGGTCAATTGCGGAAAAGATACGAAAAGCAAGTAATTTCGGAGTCTGAGAGGCAATTGAGTCACGAGAAAGAAAATGTCAGGGCGTTGGCTGAGGAGATAAGAGAAAAGAATGTGAAATGCAAGAGGCTAGAAGAGGAGCTGTCGGAGCTCAGAGGCAGACTGAGAGAAAATGGGAAGGAGCAGGAGCCCTACTGCAGGGGCGGAGCTACAGTTGAAAGGGGAGCTCACGCCTGCCCCACTGCTCCTCCCTACAGTGTCTACCCGTATGCGGAAATGGAGGAAGCAGTTCAGTTTGAAAGACGATATGCATTCAGAGCAATGGCAATGGGCGCCTCTAGTGATGATGACGAGGAAAGCACGGTTGTTGCAGATGATTCTGAGCCCAACAGTGAAAGGCGCTTAAGGCCCCTAGTGGTGAAAAGGCACGGGGATCAGATGATCTACGCTCACAAAGCATGCAAGCCAGAAGAAATTGATAAGTGGTCCAAAGGCCTGCAGCATCCACGCAAGGCAGGGATGGAGACTTGGACAACAATTGAGCGTTTGCGTCACATCTATCGCCTGCATCCCAGTGATGGCCTTCAGTTACTGTGTACAGTGCTTAACACTGCTGAAATCACTAGAGTGACTCATGAAGTTGAAATCACACAAGATCGAACAGTCGCAATTCGGAACACTCCTGAACCAACAACAGTGAAGGAACTTCGGTCCTTCCTGGGCCTCTGCAATTTCAACAGGGCCTGGGTGGAGTCCTACACTGAAATTGCCCAACCGTTGACTGAAATGCTGAAAGGTCGACGGGAATCAAAAGAGCTCATACAATTGGATGAGAACCAAAAGGAAGCATTTGAAACTTTGAAGAAAGCATTATGCGAATCACCTGCGCTGGGCATCCCGAATACGGAAATGCCATTCACTCTACATGTGAATGAGAGGGATGGATATATGTCTGCTGTTTTGACGCAAGAGCATGGCGGACTGCAAAGGCCAGTAGGGTACTACTCTGCGAAGCTGGACAACGTGGCTCTGGGTTTTGGACCATGCTTGAGGGCTGTTCAAGCAGTCTTCCTGGCAATTCAATCAGTGGCCAGTCTGGTCCTAGATCAGAAGCTGTTTGTGAAGTGCCCCCACGCTGTTCACACTCTGCTGACAATGAGACGTGCGACACAGGTCTCAGCGAGCCGGTGGGGCAATTGGCAAGCAGTATTGGAAGCCCCGAACATTGTCATTCAGAAGGCAACAGTCTCCAACCCATCTACAATGATGAGCGCTGTTGAAATTGAGGAAGATGACCACGTCTGTGAAGACATTGTCGTCACCTTGGAGCAAGATCAACACCTCAGGGAGACACCTCTCCACAATCCGGAGTTGGTGCTGTTCACTGATGGATCTTCGACAGTGGAGGATGGAGTAAGGCATGCAGGATGGGCAGTGACGACTGAGCATGACATTCTGAAGAGAGGCTCAATGGCACCTGGAACGTCAGCACAACAAGCAGAATTGAAGGCCTTGATAGAAGCGTGCAAAATAGCAAAGGACAAAACAGCAAACATATACACTGATTCAAGATATGCTTTTGGGATTGCACATGACTTTGGCCTGTTGTGGAGACAAAGAGGATACATGACAGCTAAAGGAACACCTGTCAAAAATGGTCAATTGGTTAAGGAGCTCATGGATGCAATCCAGCTGCCAAAAGAAGTGGCAGTGTTGAAGGTCAAAGCGCACACGAGACAGAGTACCATGGAAGCGAAAGGCAATGCCTTAGCTGACGAAGCTGCGAAAAGGGCTGCATGGATGGAGGGGGGAGAACAAAGTGAAGACCAAGATGAAGACACTGAAGCTGACACTCCTAGATCACACCTGGCAGTGTGTCAGAACAGTGAACGATTGACGGATGTCAAGGAAATGCAACAGAATGCCAGTAGGGAAGAAAAATGGGGATGGATTGAGCACGGAGCGAAACTCCATGATGACTGCCTGTGGCGACATGGCACGAAGATAGTGGCTCCATCCAGTCTCTTACCATATCTGGCGACTCAGATTCACTCCCTAGGACATGTGGGAGTAGATAAGATGAGATATCGATTTTCACAAACATGGTGGAATTCAAACTTTGCAAGTGTTGCGAGACGAACGGTGCTAGGGTGTGTCACCTGTCAGAAGAACAACGACGACAGGAGAATCAAAGTGCCTGCCAAAAGGACATTGGCACCACCGGGACCGTTTCGACATCTACAGGTGGATTACATTTCACTACCACCTTGCAAGGGCTATCGAGATGTACTGGTGATTGTGGATAAATTTTCCAGGTGGGTGGAAGCGTACCCCACTAGGAGAGGCACTGCAACACACACGGCGAAAACATTGGTGAAAGACATAATCCCTCGATGGGGATTGCCGGATCAGATCGATTCAGACCAAGGAACGCACTTTACAGGAGCTGTTTGTGCGGAGGTTTGTCGAATGCTGGAGATCCAGTGGTCTCTTCATTGTCCGCATCATCCACAATCCTCTGGACAAGTGGAGCGAATGAACAGGACGCTGAAAGAGAGGCTGGCGAAAAAACATCAGGATGGAATTTCATGGCTCGAGGCCCTACCTGCGGTTCTGTGTAGCATGAGAGCGACACACAACAAGGAAACGGGACTGAGCCCCTTTGAGATCATCACTGGAAGGCCTATGTCTTTACCAGGAACAATTGACATGCGCAAGGCTGACATACACTTGACATCAGATGCCTTGATTTCTTATTGCACTGAATTGACTGAAGCAGTTCGAACAGCTGCCCAGCAGGTGGTGGAGGCGTGGAAACAGCCACCTGACGGGGGACATTCTTTAGTACCTGGTCAATGGGTCATGGTTCACAAGCCCCAAAGGTTACCATTGGAAGCGAAATGGGAGGGACCCTATCAGGTGTTATTGGTGACAGACGCTGCAGTCAAGGTGCAGGGGAAGCAGAAATGGATTCATGCAAGTCATTGTAAATTAGCTGAGCCCCCAAAAGAATAGGGAGAGTACAACAGCAGCGCTATGGGAAGAGTCGGAGGGTAGAACTGGAGGCAGTATGTTCCAGGGGTTACCTAAAGACGAAGAAAACATGAAATGACATGTTTCATGCTGTTTCATGTTAATACTTCTCATTGTGTTACGACCCTGCTGGAGGGCCAGACGGGGGAAAGTAGTGGAATTACTGGAATTGACAGTTAGTTAGGACGCTTAAAATGTCATTACGGCTATGATGTGTTGGTCGTTTTCCTGTGTGTTTGTGTGTTTGTGTATCTTTCAGGGTTCTGAGTCCTGGGCAGTCAGAGGTTACAGGAGCTGGCCTGGATCAACCTGTGGATCGAGTGACCCTCCTCCTGAGCTGCGACATCGCCTCGTTTGTCATCGAGAGTGCCTGAGGGACGACGACAGAATCTTTGGGAACATCGTTCAAGATCATCTATGAACTGATATATTGACATTCTGTGTGATAACATCTATGATGAATATGTGGTTTGTTGTGGTGTTTGTGTTGTTTTTGAAAGTTCAAGCACATTATGACAGTCATCATGATACGCACAGGGATAACACATTTCTAGCCATGGCACACAGCTATGCTAGGGCAAAGGGACAAGATTCATGTTGGGTGTGTGGGTTATTGCCAACATCTTCTAACACATATCCATACGTATCAGTTCCATTCACATTAGCCGACTATGCTACAGCATATAATGACACACAAAGCCCCTTCTTTGAGGGAAACGTGACCTTCTATACACGACCAATTCCATCAAGCCCCCCAGAGCGAGTGAAATTGAGTTATGCGCCTGAGGGTATGTTATGTTGGGAAAACAATGGTACGGGTATGTTTTTGGGACGAAGTTCATGTAACTATAGTCTTTCTACTTTAAGACCATGGGAAGCGATGCATTGGCATGGACATTTTGCTGTAATATCCTTGTTCGTTTTAATGCCAAATTTAGGAGCTGAAGACAAAGCCGCTCCAAATGGGACAATGTATGTTTGTGGGAAGCATGCTTATTCATATTTGCCTGCTGAATGGTCAGGATCGTGCTATACGGCATATGTAGTACCAGCTATGCGTATGGTTAACATCAAGCATAGAGGTAAGAGGGACGTGTTCCACAGCACAGAAACTGTTGCTACCCCAACTCAACGTTTCTTTGCTTCATTAGTTCCAACTTATGGTATTACTGTCGCATTAGATGAGATTAGGCAGATGGCTTTTGCCTTAGACAAAATTGCTAATGATACAGCAGGAGCATTGACACTGATAAATCAGGAGCTACATTCAGTGCGTCAAATGACGTTGCAAAACCGCATAGCCTTAGACATTATTCTGGCAGATAAAGGCGGAACATGTGCAGTTTTGAAACAAGAATGTTGCACGTATGTACCAGATGCGTTTGTTAATGTCACCACATATGTACAAGACATTTACGAGCAAGTGGCCCACTTAAAAGCATCTCAGAAGTGGAGCTGGGAGACATGGTTAGGATCTTGGGCGGGAGAATTGTTACCCCAGATCATTCAGATTGTGACACCTTTTATTGTTTTGATTTTGGGCATATGTTTGTTTTTTAAGGGTGTAACCTGCTTGGTCAGCAGAGCTATGACACCTGCACGTGTGGCCCAGATGACAACGACGTTGAACTTGACTGAGACTTCGTTTTTCTATTAGCTTTCCTTTCCTTTTATTAATGCTAGAAACGCAAGATGCCTATGCTCTTGAGAGTATAAGATTCGCTTTGCTTATATATATAATCACTTTATCTATCACATATAATCACTTTCCTTTTTTGTGATCATTGATGAGTTTGGGAATGATCAGACGGGGGACTGAAGAATAGTGGTGATTATTTAGTGCTCATTATATTGGTAGACTGATTAGTTTGGTAGAATTAGTATGCACAGTGTATAATGTGACTGTGTAGTTTTTAGGCCGCTCACGGAGTTGTGACCTGTGGCCTACTTTCCAAGAGATGCTGCTATGTTGAACTAATCATGCACACAAGGCACACTGAAAGTGTGTACGTGGCACAAGGCCGTCCCAACGGTGAGGCCTATGATTTCGAGCACTCATATAGCTGTAGAAATCACTCATGTAGCTGTAGTTCAGTATTAGGTTAGTCATGACATGTTTAACCATTTGGGATGATCAGCACAACCAAGGTACCTCAGTTCCTAGAAGCTTCTTTTATAATAAAGGTTTTGTTCTTAGGTGATATAGGGGTTCCCTACCCGGCTGAACTTTCTCCCACTCTGCCTCCCTTGTCAGTGTCTGTGACAAAGAGGAGTTGGGTCAGAGTGTACTCCTTATCAATCTAGAGATACCTTCAGAAGCAATGTTTTTCCAATTAGGCGCCAGACTCTAGGCGATGCAAGGACAGTTATAATTAACCACTCTGGACAGCTCAGGGATGGTATAAGATGTTCTTTGTTCTTTGTTTAGTACAGAAGCAACGCAACAACAACGTGGCACGGACCAGAGTCGTGTACATATATCTAGGTGTGGGTGCGAGAATTACCTAGCCGCACTAGAGACAGACTGAGCGTGAGGACGAGTGTGCAAGGCTTAAGACTCTACGTGAGACTTAGTGCGTGTAGTACCTGAAGCCGACCTTCATGTATGAAGTCTTGCTGTATTGAAGACCATCAATAAAACCTGTTTCTACCTCATCTTCGACCACGCTCCAGACTGAAGTTCTTTGTGTAACAGTTTATTAGTTAGCCTGCGAGAACATCAATTCACCAAGAGCCAACAGTAGTTAGTATTGACATCATTATAAAACATAATGTGTGGACTCCTTTTTAATGGTGATTTAGTTACCTCAAAACATGAGTCCCTTTTCCCTTGGTGTTTTCATTATTTTGTTTTTTTCCCTGTACATCCACCTACAAATATAGTACAGTGATACATATAGTACATATATAGAGATACAGAGTACATATAGTATAGTATAGTACAAGTGATGGTAACAGCAGTTCTCATAAGGTATTAATATTTAAATATATTTTCTCAATAATTTGATTCAAAGTTTGGTGTTAGCCATTATAAATTAGAAATCTGTTGTATGGAAAACAAGAAATGTGTCAAGCACTTTCTAAGATTTACTGACGCATTGCACAAGGGAGCGAGTTACTGTAGGTTTTACAGACTGGACCTAATATTCAGAGGCAACACAGAGCTGGTGTCTCTGGGTGAAATCCCTACAGCGCTAGTGTCAGGTGCAGCTGACTGACTGATTCACTATTTAATGCTGTCAGTCATGAGGACTAACTGTCTGAAATGAGGGAACACGTGTCAGCCAGAGAGAGGAGCAGAAAAAACTGGCCTGAATTTGACCGTGTGAAAAGGCTGATCATGGCCAGGCAAAACAGCCGGCTGGTACTGTGAAATGAAACCAGCACACTTCAAAGAGCCTTACACAAATCACCTCAAATTTTCATCATGCGAAACCTCAACCTTACATATGTCGCAATGCTTCCATTTGTTGAGAGATGATTAAAAGACCCGTGATTGCTCTGCACTTTTAAGACTCGTCACAGGAAATGAGATATGATGTATGAGATATGAGATTTGAGATGAGGGCGGATAGTTTTGCTGTTATCAGAAAACCCCCCCCCTTTCCCTGGCACCGCCAGTCCAGTTGAGCACATGTATCGCATGCGATTATCAGAGGCTCCTTTGGAAAACTGCTGATTCATGAGGCAATGTTAGCGGAGGAGAGACGCAAGCCACGAAGAGGGACACGGCACAGGCCTGCTGTCATCACGTTTCACCCAGCGACTAATCTCAGGCCAACAAAAGCATCTCTGAGCAGTGCAGCTGCGATTTACGGAAGAATTCAAAGGGAGAGATTTCATTAAATGCGGAGAGCATGAAAACAAAATATTCAACCCCTTGAGAGCTTGTGTTGGTCCTTCACCATTGATGAGAAGGATGGCTTGAGCTTGATTTTTTTTTTTTTTTTAAATCTGGGAAAATAGTCTTAATGGGTCAAAAAATGGGTGTTGTGTTTTATTTGGAATAATACTTGTCCTCAAATGGTGTTACTGTCACTAAAGAGGTTACAGTCTTTGGATTTGGTAGAAATAACTTTCAAAGGATGCAACTGAGCATTGGGGAACATGTTAACTGTTGCATACACACATAAATACATACATATTAGTGATTATATTTTGCAGTATGTGTGTGTGAGAGAACTATATATCCATAGACACACAGAGTATAATACTACCACTAGTTGCTGCTATAGCACATAAAACTGCATTTCAGCTCACATTCAGATCTAGTGATGTTTCGATATTTAACTGGGGTTATGAAACAGCGCTAATGCGGTTCGAACTGCAGCACATTCTTTACATGCCGATCAAGCTGGACAAATTTAGCCCTTTGTGAAACTCCTTCTGGTGGGGAGCAGAGCACCACCAGACAGGATGGCAACAGGATAAGTAGTGATAATTGCTAAGGCTGGGGTCGCCGAGAACGGATGCCGTGATGTAAAAGGGCCTTCATGAAAGACAATGTTTTTTTTAAGGGCCGGCTCCCTGTGACAAAACAACATGGCAGAGAGTCGGCCTGCACCACATGTATGCTCCTCTCTCCCTCTCCCTCTCTCTCCCTCTCTCTCTCTCTCTCTCTCTCTCTCTCTCTCTCTCTCTCTCTCTCTCTCTCTCTCTCTCTCTCCCTCTCCCTCTCCCTCTCCCTCCCTCCCCATGCTGGAGTCGCTGTACATGAGTTTCCCTTCTTCATTTTCGTTCCTGGCACACAGTGAGGACAGCTTGACCTCTTTGTGTACACTTCATAGCCTGTATGTTTACGACCTCCCACTGTACGGACCTAACAGGAAACAGAGGGGAATGCAGCTCTCGCCAGCACATGTGAACCGAATTACCCCAGTCTGGATCGGATTCATTATCTCGTATCCAGGGATGAAAGGATACAGTTTAGAGGGTACAATCGATTTGGGGGGAAAAAGATTCAGGCACTTGTTAAATAGCTGTAAACTTGCTTTCGAGGTGATATAACCAAAAGTCATTGCAGAACATCATGACGCCTAAAACTTGCAGTCCGATGCACATATTGAAATGCAGTCACATCCTCCACTCTTACAGACTGCTTCACTGTCAGACTTCCACGCCGAACACACAGCAGAGCTCTTAGCATAGATGTCACTGCCTTCTGAGTCTCTCAGCCTGTTCAGCATCAACGGTGCGGCCTGTCACCATCCTAAAGTGTCCATTTCAATTACTCCGTCTCCTCTGAAAGGACCTCAAGGACCAGAGCAAAATCAATACCCTGAAAATCCTGCCTATTGTCGCCGGCAGAGGAGAGAAGTCTCATGGCTTACTCAGCAAACACAGCGAAGACGACTATAAATATTAAAGGATTCTTCTGCATCCGTGCGTGTGCGCGGGGGTGGGGGGAAGCCAGGTGTTGCAGAGGAGGAAGACTGTAACTACGAAAGTATTTATCATTTAAGCGGACATGATATTGCCTGCCTCTACATTACTGAGAAAATCAGTGAGGCGCAGACTGAGCCGTGAAGAATCTCCCACTCAAATGAAACGTTTATGTAGCCTCTCCTAGCAAACCACAGACCGATGAGGCTGGAGTGACACGAACAATGCGTCGAAACTTAACTCTCTCAGCGGCCATGAATTTGTTTTAGCGCTGAACCCCCGGCACACTTCAGTCAATCTAAGGTTTTGTAATTGCTTTCCTTTCTTACTCACAGGTTTCGTACTGACAATGGGTGAAATAAATTTGAAATGAAACAATAATTTAAAATGTGGCATGTTTTATTAAAGACGCCCTTTCGGCCATCGGCGCTAGTGTACAATGTGCCACTTTTTTAACAACAGCACCCCCTAGTGGTAGGTATATTATGATCTACTGAATCTATTGGAAAACGTAGCTTTGAATTCAAAAACATAGATATATCTGTAGAACATTAATATCTGCGGCAATGATACGATATCTACAACTTTAGCTCTCGCAGAACACAGGTTGGCTATTTAGTTCACTCGGGATAACACTGACGTTCTTTGGGAAATGTTAGACTATTCGAAATGTATACAGCCTTAGTCAAGATTTCCAATAGTATTCGATTAAATGATAACAGCACCTAAAAGTAAATAAAACATTTCCATATTTATCTAGCTACAACTATTAATATTAATACCAGAAGCAATCGCAACGGGAGAAATGGATATGGGTTCACAGCAGCTGCGATAGAACTGTTTCTATGGATACTGTAAACAAATAGTAACCTCCAGGGAAGAAAGACGTGTAAGTATTGCACCTCACAAACGAAGCATCTAGCTAAATATGAAAACAATGATTGCGTTTATTGTTACATGTTATTTCCGTTTGCCTTTTACGTTCAGTGTGAGTATCCGTGCACTTGACATGGCGAATATTTAAAACAGGTTAGTGCTGACAGGCTATCAATGGTTACCCCACTCCAAGCAATATAATCGTAACGTTACAATACTGGCAAATGGGTAACGTTAGGCTTTATTATGCCAAACAATAAAGCTTACTCGTGCGTTTTACAGCTATGCTTTTCTGCTGATTTCCCCTTTAGATGAATATGATTAGCTATTGCCATTTTGTGTCCATTTCGCTATTACGCTGTCTAGTTTGGCAGTGTAGCATATTGGTAAAGCGCAGGGTTTGTAATCAAAACGTTTCTGGTTCGATTCCCCCTGGGACACTCTCATTGGACCCTTGGGAAGTTGGGAAAGTACTTAGCCCATAATTGCCTCAGTAAATATCCAGCTGTATAAATGGACAACATGTAAAACCGTAATCTATGCAAGTCCCTCCAGATAAGAGCGTCTGCTAAATGACAATAATGTAACAATAGTATATGGTGGTCATTTTTTTCAGTAAAGTATTTTAACAGTTCTTTCAAGATAAAAAAAAAATTGCAGAGTTCCTGTATTTGTCATGTTATAAGTGACACCCCAGGCTTCTTCACACGCTATACTGTCTAACCCGCTGCCACAGATGTTTTCGTCGTTATGTTCCGGAAAACTCTCTGGAGAAACACTGCGAGCGATGTAGTGAGCCGGCATCAGGACCAAGCTCTGAGTACGACGATATTCATCCTGAAAGAATACGGGCCTACGGGATTCCTTCTGAAGGAGGAAGGAGAATCCAAGAGCTTCAAGGTAATCTTTGCGTACAATGATATTTGAGTACACAGGCTTATAAAAAAAATTAAAAATCTGTGGGGAACTTGGCTGTAAACATATCACAATGAATAACCCATGTCAACAGCATTAACGTCATCATCATTACCCTTGTTGTTTTGGTGGAAGTGGTTGTGGTTGTGGTGGTGTAATGTAAATCATAAGAATCGCTTGAATGCCTTTGGAGAATTTGTTAGGAACCAAGGAGTCGGGCTTTTGTTTGGGCCTGATTTATGAGACGTAGGAATCTGCATTCTTGTCTCCAAGCAGCAGATTGCAGCTCTGTTCAGCAGATGCAGTGATGTGTGACCAGACTCTTAATCATACTCTCATTTCTAAGGCATGCTTAGGAAACCCTCATACCTGCACCTGTCCTACATATGTGAAAGAGAGAGATCTCTGCAAGCATATCTGCTGGTAGGAATGCACTCCTCTATAGATAAATGCAGCCTTAGTGATTCTTTAGAGAATGAATTCATGGCTCAGTTTATCTGCCCAGTTTCAATTTAATGCACGTACAGTACAGCAAACCATATGAATGTTTTTCAAAAGGCTATTTTCCTCCTAGGGTTTTGATAAGGAAATTCAGACTTCCCAGAGATCATGAGTGTAAGTTACACGTGATTCATTCATGAATTCTATTCTTCATGCTGTTGCTTAATTCTCCTCGACATTAAGAACGGACCATTGGATCGTTATGAAAGCCACCATTGCCTTTTTTCTTTGTGTATGAATAGCTCGTTAGGCTCCATATTTCTGGAATCCATTGAGTAAATGATTGTAATCGTTGCCTCCTTTATGACTTCCCGCCCACATCCTGCCAGACTGTTTCCAGCTGGGCCTGGCGGATGGACAGATCAATGAAATGGTGCGGGGTCGGCACCGGCCGAAAACGCCGCGCCCCGCAGACACGCCCACACCGCCTGCGGCCGAGGAGGATGGGGGCGTGCGGCAGAAGGAGGTTGAAGAGGGGGACGTGTGTCCCATCTGCCAGGAGGACCTGATGGCGAAAAGGCTTCCTGTGTCATATTGCAGGTGAGGGGGCTGGCGTCAGGACTGGCAGCTGACCTGGCTCACTCTCCGCCAGCGGTCGGTGTTCAGTGGTGGACTCGCTGACTACATGCAGCCTTCCTTTTTGTTTCATAGATACGGTTGTGGGAATAACGTTCACATTTCCTGCATGAAAATCTGGGCGGACCATCAGAGCCGGGCAGACGCGGACTGCATGGTGAAGTGTCCTCTCTGCAGGGAGGTCTACGCACCGATGAAGGTGCTTCTGGAGCAGGTTAAAAATGCCGCCTCTCTGCTGACCACAGCGGAGAGAGAGCGTTCGGACAAACACCTGGGGATCCCCTGCAACAGCTGTAAGGTCTGCCCCATCACTGGCAAGTGCTTCCGGTCAGTCTGGCTTTGTGTTTTTCTTTTTCTTTTTCCTGCCTTTCTGTTTCTCATTTTGTTATCTAACTAACGTGAGGTTCCTCGTGGATCCTTCCTGCTCAAGAAGTCAGAAAACCTCAATCGCAGTTAAAATTGTGACATTCAGATTGCTCTAGATTTCGTTTTCTCAGCGGGTGTTAATCACTCGTCTGAAGTCTTGGCGATGTGAGGTGGTCTCACATAGTGTCCAGGATGTTATTCTAAAACCTGCAGGGCTTTGGAGCTGCCTGTTGCTGATTCAGACAACATCAGATCGACACATTACAGGGGCGATTCGGTCATGGGATACGCACCCATAAAACGCTACTTCAGTGACTCACAGTGAAGTCATGTGGTTCTGTTCTGACATGGGAACTTGAAAAGGAAAACAGTGAAAGAGGTCTTGAAAACAGATGGCTTATAGATACGCTATGATCTAAATAAGTCATGCATTTCAGTTCGTTGTAAACATGACCACCAGTGATACTGTTATACAGACACTGTGGGATATTTAACAGACCTTTTGATGTACTGGAAGAACAACTCCTCATAATTCCAGTCGCATTAGAAAGGGTTGTGTAGACTTACTGCATTTATTCCCCCCATTGTCTCAATAGATGCACTGTCTGCAGCCACTATCACCTGTGTGAGGACTGCTTCAATAAGCATGGCCATGCTCAACATCCTCTCGTGTTTCGCCTGGTGAGTGACCTGCCTGTGATGCAAATAGTAAGACATAAGTAATCGATCAATGAAACTGTGCAAACTGTATTGCTTCACCCAGAAAAGATCCCACCGGTGGGTTTCACTAAGAGGGGCTGGGAGTCCCAAATCCAGTGGAGCACAGCAGCTGGATCCTGAGCCAACAGACCACCAGGAGAGGCAAGCTCAGATCCCTGTCATTTCAACAGTCTTATTTACTCCACTTTACACTAGCTTACCTCACCTGAGTGGCCTTCCATTGCTGCCCCCCCCCCCCCCCCCCCCTTCAGCTGCAGTGCTTTCCTCATTGCTTGCATACAGCTTCTCTCTGTGCAGTTTTGTTAAATTTCTCACCAGTGTGTTATCTCACTCCCCTCAGTCATGTTGTAGAGTTTGAGGGAGTCCCTGCACAGATTGTAAAGGGCCTGCTGGCTGTGGAGGTGAGACAGGGCTCCAAGCTGCTGAGCCCCGGACAGCAGTGCAGACTGTGTCTGAAGAGCTTTCACCCTGGCCAGCACGTCAAGCACCTGCCCTGCCACCATAAGGTAAAGACATTACCTCTTCTACGTTACATTGCATTATTGTCATTTGTCAGATGCTCTTATCCAGAACAACTTACACAGGTTACAGTTTTATCCTTTTATACAGCTGTATATTTACCGAGGCAATTCTGGGAAAAGTGCCTTGTGCAAGGGTACAACATTAGGGCCCCATTGGGGTATCAGACCAGCAACCTTTTTGGTTATGAGCCCTGCTCATTACCGATACGCTACATTGCTGCCCTTCTACACACTGAGTCGAAGCTTGGTCGTTAGTTGTGGATTTTTTCGCTGCTTTGCAAAGCCAGCACCGTTGTAACCGAGCTGATTTATGTACTGCAGTTCCATGCAGACTGCGCCGACACGCAGCTGCAGCAGTCCAACTCATGCCCGCTGGACGGACACATCATCTACAACCCCCTCACCTGGAAAAGGGCAGGAAGTAAGAGCAAACCAAAAGAGGCCCCGCCCACACAGGGTCCGCCCAAGCTTCCAGATCAGCTGCAGCAGGACCTGTTTGTCCCGGGGCTGGGACTGCAGGTAAAGACTACCTCAGGAGGTCCAGCCCCCAGAACGGCCGGCCCACAGAGGAGTGACCCCTCCATAGCTCCGCCCCTCAGTGACTCTGCAGCCAATGGCGCGCAGGGTCTCTGCGGTAATGACGAGCACACAGAGACGGCGATTAGAGAGAGGGGCTCCTCGGATCCAGGGGTTCAGACGAATCCCCCCCTGAGAGACGCAAGATGTGTCCCTCCCAAAGAGTGCCGCTCACCCGAACCGCTGAGGGGGGAGCCCGAGAGGGCGCGGCCGAGCACCAATGCCAGGCGCTGGGGCCGAAACCCCGCAGCCAGGAGGATGGTGAAAAGCCTGGATGGGGCTGCTGTCCCGGCCGGAGCTGAAAGGCCACAGCAGAGCCTGGTGGGAGGGTTAAACGGCCTGGAGATACCAGTGCACCCCAGGGGGACCGTGAACACATCACAAACCAGACTGCAGAAGAGACCGCCGGCCCCCAGACCGAGCCCTGCAGCTGCAAGGGAGAGAGACCCAGCTTTCACAGTGACCGGTGTCCTGACCAGGTCTGCTGACAGGGGGAGAGAGTAGATGCTACGCTTTTTAAAATACCGTGTTCTTATAATGAAAGCTGTTACCTTGTGCGGTCTGTCCTTACAAATATAAACTCACAGGTTTCTGCTTTACGTTTGAGAATAAGTGTAGAAGACATAAAGGTGAGACCTTAAGATTGGGTGTGGGCTTCTGTAATACCCGTATAATTTTGTAATGTTCTCGGTTGTGTGTTTGATAACCTGTCCTCATTGTGAAATGACTCCTGGATTATGTGTGGCAGAAAACCCTGAAAGAATGATTGAAATACAGCTTGTGTATGGCAGTGTGCTGTGAGAGGTGTCCTCTGAGCCGCAGAGGCTCCACCCCATGTGTGGGAGGGGCTCCTGGTTGCCCCTCCTCCTCCTCATCTGTGATGCGTGCTGCATCCAATCACAGCTCCCTCTGTGTGAAAGTTCCTGCTCAGTTTCGCACTTCAGCAGAAGGGTCTTCGAGTCACACTCACAGCTTAATACCACAGCTGGCTGCCCTCCGCTCGTCCTGTGCTCCGCTGACCCCGAGAATAAACGCTGGTGTGATTTATAGTGTATTCTCAGCACCAGACACATAAAACTATGGAACAAAGGAACGTCCTCTACAGAGCCTTTCTCTGCAATTCTCATCCGCTCTCCACATTAGCGATAGCATGTAGCGTATAGCTTCAGAAAGAATGGAGTGCACGCACATGGTTCAGGTGTCATAAACGCAAAATGCATGGTGTTATGGAGAAATAATGTTACAGATCCTATTTATATTTTTGATCTTTTTTTTTCAGACAATGCAGCTTATGAAGGGAAAAAAATAAAAACATTTTTCATTTGTGGTACTGATTGCAATTGAATTTGAACCTGGGTCTGGACATCATAGCCATAGGCACAGTGATAGCCCCTTATGAATGACGGTAGTGAGCGTCTGGTATATTTCCACACTCATACTTGAATGGAAATCAAAAGTCAAAATTGGATGAGAAGCCCTTCACTCAAAATTCAGCTTTTAAATGTGCAAATGCAGGGTTTAGTGTCACTGAATGGAAGCCATGTGTATTTCACTGTGCTGATGCAAAAGGTTGCGTCCTGTAACAATGATCAGAATGTGGACCGAAGTTTTATAAATACAATCAACCTCAACCTACACATGACAGGTGAAGTTCCACCTTGAACATAGTATTCTTCAGGCTGTGTACGAGTAGTGTTAGGAGGCTGTGAACTCTTAGGTGTAAAAAAGTATCTCAGACTTGGATCTAAAACATGATCAAAGACCTGTCAGTTGGCACTGTTTTTACAGATGAATGCTAACTTGACTGATGCTAAGCTGACTTAAGTTACACTGAAGCCACAGACGAGGATCTCATTGGAGAAGCTGGATTTCTTCCAGCAATGTCCGCTGCATTTGGAATGACTTCACACAGTGCTGCAATTATGCTGGCTGACAGCTGACAGGATTCAGCATACCCACCATACATGATTTTTTGCTTGTTTCTTTTTTTTTCCTGCCCAAGTAAATAGTTGTGATCATCTTGTGTACAGCACTTTAAGTAGACAAAACTGTAGTTTCATACATTCTTTACAGGTAAAGGCAGCGACACTAAAGTGAACTTTCCTATCTCACGGAAAGCTAAATTGTCAGGTTGCCAAACCGGATTGTTGCAGGAGCAGGTCTTCATTGTTTGTTTGTTTTTTCATTAATTTCATTAATTTTTCATTAATTTCAATTTTAATTGTATAGTGCTTTATGGGGATCGGGCTCAGCCCTGAACCCCTATGAGCCAGCATGCAGAGACAGTGACAGGGGAAAGACTCCCCAGCTGAAAGGCAGAGGTCTTGAGCAGAACCTAGCTCAGCTGAAAGGGGGAACCAATGGCTGGCACTGGTCAGCTGAATTACTGGGGTGGTAGGGGGAAAAGTCTGAATAATAATAATAAGAATAGTAAATAAATGTAAATAAGTGCAAAGCTCATTATGAAAGTCATCTGCACCTGCAACTACTACACCCTTTCTAAGGTGATGAGCATAATGGGTAGAAGTAATTAATTATGACAGACCACCACGCCTCCATGCTTACTGCGGCAACACTTTAAGTATTGCTTTGGGCACAATATATTTAAATTACGGAACGCCATTCCTGTGTCTCATAAAACGCACGCCATTCAAAATCACTGGACAAACCACTAAAATGTTCTGGCAAGAGTTTTTATTCATAGTAAATTTCAGAATGGTACATAAAAGGCAAACCATGAAGTTTTTGGTATTAAACACTCAAAAGGAGACTGACCTCATAATGGGACTGTTGTGAGTGGGGAAGTACACATGGTAGACAACAGACATGCAGTCATGCACCCGTACTGTGTTTAGAATGAACATCTTCACTTCTGCAGAAAAACACAAACCACAGGATGTCAGAATGAGTCCATCATATGCTCCGTTTTACAATACAGGGTTATGGGGATGCACTCAGTCTTTAGTTGATGTTTGTAATCGCTATATACAAAAGAGTATTTCACAAGTTACACTTGGTGTGTCAAGTTCACAAGTGGTGATTTACAGAGGTCCTTCGAATCGTCAGTCATGTAACATTTTTAATCACAATATTGTGCACATAACTTGTATTGCCTTTGCTTTTAATCTTTTAATCCAAGTTTATAGCTAGAGTAGACATCGCTGGATCTCATCCATACTAATTTACATTTATTCAATCTATCAATCAGCAGCCATCATTTTGATAATGAAAAAATCAAATAAATTTGCTTGTTTATAGATAAAGTGTTTTTTATATATATTTGCTTTTATTCTGATCTTAATAATGTAATTTGAATATATGTGGATTACAGGATATCTTATATATTTTCAATCACTTCTTTCAGGACCAGACCAGTTTAATACTGTGTAGTGTAAGGCAGAGAAATGGCATCGTGTCCTTTATTTGTTTTTGTTTAAATTTTTACTATTTATATCATCATTACCATAGTTATCATCTACAGGTCAATCAAAACTTAGGCAAATGAACATTTTGAAAAAGCCAGACAGAAAAGCACAAAGGTAGGAAGGGCTTGATGCTGACTATTAAAAAAAAAACTGAATGCTAATTTAAGTGCTTATTGGCAAGCTATGATAGACGAAATAGTACAGCATTGTTTCATTTTTCCAGAACTTTAAGATCACACTCATAGCTTATTTACCCATAGTTGTAAGATGTTTTTTGCAGGAGACACAACTAAAGATATTAACAAGGGAGCTTAATTTAATGATTTTTTAATGTATGTGTGTGTGCGTGCGCCCTTGTGTGTGTGTGTGTGTGTGTGCACACCCATGTGTGTATGTGTGTGTGCACCCGTGTGTGTGTGTGTGCGCACCCGTGTGTGTGTGTGTGTGTGTGTGTGTGTGTGTGTGTGTGCGTGTGCGCACGCCCGTGTGTGCGTGTGTGTGTGTGTGCGCCCATGTGTGTGTGTGTTTACCTTGCTTCTGACCTCTGCTGTTTTTGCAGACCTGGTGGGTGGTACAGCCTGTTGACTGACATCAGCCACTGATGCTGCAAATAATGTTCCCCATTTTTCAGGCAAAACAAGCAGGGCCTGTTGCACGGCCTACAGCCCTATAAATAAAGAAGAACATGCCCCTTTGAACGGTGCATGGCTGCTTAAACACTCTTATCTGAAGGACAAAAACAAACTCCTATTTCTACCACGCCTACAGCTACACAAAGCAACGCACATCCCTCTTTCTAACAGCACAGGACAGTAAGGAACAGCTGGAGAAGAGTTACACTCATATCTCAAAATACAAATATCAATGTCTGAAAACAATGAGAAACACGTAAATTGCTCCTTCAGGTAAATAAAGGACACAGATAAATTTAACTCTGTACAGGGGAACATGTTTGATGCAAACACGGGCCTCTTTGTTTTGGAATGCAGAGTATTTAGTTTACAAGAACGCGGTTGTTCCATTACATGACTTTAAAGAACATGATTTTGAAGAACAGAACTGTTTGCATTAAAAGCCAGACAACAATGAAATACACAGTGACTCCTACTGAATTAAAGCTGCTCAGTGTGTTCATAGATCATACCCAGTTTGCTCACAGCTTCACTGCTAGAAATTCAAGCCAGCAATTCACATTTCCCAGGATCATGAATCCAATATCTCATGTGAGTTCAGAGGTGAGTGACTTTCCATGTGAGTTTCAATAGAAAGTTGTGTGCTTTAGAAACCTAAGGTTTAATTATTATAAAATGTGTTGGTTTTTGTTTCCCACTGGCAGTAGATTGAGACACAAACACTATGTGATGTCATATAAACAATAGCCAAATGACTCATATTTTTATGCCATAATCATGTGGTTCAATACATGTAATGTTTCACTCTTTTGTTATTAGTAAATTCCTTGTGTTTAAATATTCAAATATTATTTCATGTTCAAGACAATTAAAAACAGCAAGTATTGTCCATCTTTAATAGCCAAAAATTAGTTAACAGCAATGACTATTAAAAACTGACCACAGAAACTGTTTTTTCCATCATGTGCTTTTAAACTGTACAAGGATGCAACAGCAATAAAAATCACCATTGTGCAATCACAAAGTATAGAAATGAGGAGACTTGTACATATTATGTGAGCTTCATTATGACATGACACTATTTCAGAATCAGGCTTTTGAAACCATCTGTTCTGTACGCTCTGTGACCAACCACCTCAGTTTCCATTTGTCTTATTCATACTTTTCTTACTTTTCTGGACAGACGCAAACATGAAATCTCATAATTCCGCATTGAACGATTTGTCCAGTCTTTCCTCAGAATCATTTCTTTAACTGGCTTAGGGAGGGTACCCCATACCCTCCATGGACTGCCTCAGATAACAGTGATTTTCACATGATCTGTTCACACAAAAAGAGAGGCTATAAATAGTTATGCTTTATGCATTTGTAACATACAAACATAGGTCTGTGCTAATATATATGTACGTTTGTTTGTAAGTTTGTGTGTGTGTGCTAGTATACATGTATGCGTTTACATACGTTTGTCGTGTATGTGTGTGTGCATGTGTGTATTTATGCTTGTGTGTGTATTTCTTTTAAAATGGACACGTTGCTGGCATTGTGAGGAGACTGTCTACTTTATAGACCCATCAAGTAGAACTTACAGAATTTCTGCAGACCCATTGTCTTTTGCTTCTCTCCTGCCTGCCACGAACATTTACAACATTCCAACTGCTCTGAACCGCCGGCAAAACAGGAAGTGGCTTTGTAAGAGGCGGCGAGAGCGCGGCCTTGTTGTTTCCCCGCGCCCTCACGCGAGCGGCGGAGAGGAAGCAGGCCTAGTTTAGCTTCATCAGAGGCCTCTCCTCCCGAAGATGCCAGGTGCTCTTCTGTTTCTCCGCCTTGCTCTTGTCCCTCACCTTCCTGAGGCGGCGCGGGGGAGGGGTGGAGCGCGACTCGCTGTCCTCCTGGGCGCTGGAGGTGTCTGCCCCGTCCTTCTCCTCGGGGATGTTGGGGATGGTGCCGCTGCTGCTGTCCAGGATGTTCCTGAGGGCGGGGTCCTCGGGGGTGCAGGCGGCCGTGGTGCCGCTCTCGCTGCTGCTCAGGTCCGGGTCCTCGGCGTACAGCACCTTGCTGTGCGGCATGTTCCTGACGAAGGTCTTCTCGCGGTCCAGCTTCCTGCCCGGCTGGTGCTCGTTCATGTCCACCCCGGAGTCCAGGCTGGTGTCGTTGCTGTCGGTTGGCCTGGTCTTCTTCTGCAGGTCGATGATGGAGTGGCGCACCTGGGCAGCGGGCTTGCCCTCCAGCGAGACGAACCACGCCCGCGGGTGGGGCGAGGGCTTGCCCTTGGACAGCTCCAGAAGGGTCTGCTCGGAAATGCCCTGCAGCTCGCTGCAGAAGGGTCCCATTCCCACGGCCTCGTTCAGGGTGCCCGGGACCGACACCGACTCCAGCAGGCTGCTGTACCGGCCCCAGGTCCCCGGGTTCGAGGCCGAGCTCTGGGGCCCCTCCAGGACCTGCTGCTCCTCCCTGTCCTGCTGCTGCAGCAGAGGGATCTTGGGCAGCGTCTGAGTGAAGCTGTCCTTGCTCACGGGCTCCATCAGCGTGTCGTACAGCTGGCCCTTCCTGGGCAGGGTGGCGGACTTGCTGCCTGCCAGCTGCTCTGGGGAGTGGAAGAGCTCGGGCGCCTGGAGGATGGCCACCGGCTGGTTGTAGATGTGGACCAGCCTGTCCGGAAAGAACACGTTCTCACCCAGGCCCAGGTGCATCTTCTGCTCCACCATCTCCCTCGGCCTCACCACCTCGCTGCTGTTGACGTACAGGGGAGGCTGCGGGGGCCTGGTGCATTCTGGGCCGGCGGGCCCCACGTTCTCGTACAGCTTGCTGGACGAGGGCCCGACGTCCTCCACGTAGATGTTGAAGTTGCCTTTGTGCCTGGAGGTGACCGGGTCGTCCCTTTGGGCCCCGTTTTTGGAGGCCAGAGGATAAGACCTTGCGTCCTCGCGGTGAAAGGAATCCTTGAAGGATGAGGCACTGTGCCCGTTGTTGTTGGTGGAGGTGGTCTGGTCCTTCTTCAAAACCACCATTTTAGTAGAGCTCACCCTCTTTTTCTCCGGCTCACAAATGCAGCCTCTGGAGAAAAAAAAAAGAAGCCAACTTTCAGCTTTTTTGTAATATAGGAGACCATCCAGACCCTGGCATTCTGTGACTAACCTGCTCTGCTTCACTTTGAATAAGAAACATTCATTCCATCATCACAATAATCCTCATCAGTCAGCAAAGCAGAATCACAGGAGAATGTGCACAAATAATCACTCATGTGAGTCACAGCAAAAGCTTGACAAAATGCCAGTTTATGAGGTTGGGAGACAGACATTTTGTCCAAAAAACTGACATTTAGGTTAACATTTTATCAGACATCAACATCCATGCTTCTACGAACATCAACATAGTAAGAATAATACTGCAAAACACAGGCAACACTGGTGTACTGATGTTTAGTAAAATGAAACATAACACCTTACCTACAGTAACACAAGAGCACAGCTAAAAATCCAATAACAATGACTAGAGTTCCTCCCAGGATAGCCATGAGAAGGTACGTATGGTATGAGATGAAGTCCATAGTGGTGGCATGTCCCATATAACCTAGATTTGCACAAACAGAAATCTGGTTACAGGTCTGGAATTGTGCGCTTTTGCATTAAAAGAAAAAAAAAGGAAAAAAGAATCATCCACTATGACTCATGTCATGGTGTTTAATAAACAGGTTTAAGATTTTCAGGCACAAAGTGAAGTCTGGAGTTCTGCATACTCTTTTTCGTGTGGAAGAGGTGAGCCATACCTCTGGCTGAGGGTAACGGTGCTGCGATCCAGTAGCCCATGTGAGGAGCCACGTAGCTCCAGACCAGGTGATCGTCCTCCATCCTCACTATTCCCAAGCCTCGGTTCACCCAGGCACCTGACAGGAAGCCAAGGACCAAACAGGCACTCTTCAACGGCTGCGAGTCCATGGAAGCGACTACTCTGCTGGTCTTTTACTGCCCTCCCAGTGAACATAATGCACTTCTGCAAGAGCTGCTTGGTCAAACAGCGACTGAGTGATTCAGGGACGCTATCATGTTAGGGATGGACTGCAGCCAAAATCAAGGCTGGTCATGACCGATGGAAATCTTTATAGTGATTTCACAGCATGATTAAAAATGCTGAAATACATTGTATATTATACTACTTGATTTACACTATTCTATTTGAGCAGATAAGGGAGAGCCCTGTTTTAATATGTCAGAACTGTGAATTAGGATTACATATCCCTATCTACAGGTCCATAAACCATCTGCACTGAAAAAATACATCTGTGAGACAATAGACAATAGACATAATACAATCCTATTATGAAATTATTAACAAAACAAACTGGAGAGTCTGAAGTATGTCCATATGTAAAAATCTTTGAAGTTAGTAAGAGGTGTGCTTTGTAACAATGGGATGAAAACAACTAAATCAAAAGCCTTCTTTTTGGCTGTACAAACCCAAAATGCACTGAGCCATTACAACAGCCACGCCTGATGGTTGTTGGAACTCTTTCACCGGACGGTAAGCTGTACTGACCTGTGCTCTCTGATGCTCTACCTGGCCCTGGAGGTCGTGCACCCACCTGTCTTCATGTCAAAGGTCCAGGCGGGTACGGCGTCCGATGCCCGCAGAGGGGTGCTGTCCGGCAGGGGCAGGGTGACCTGGATGGGCCCGGTCACCTGGATCTCCTTCCCATCCGAAACGAGCTGCACACTAACCGCTGCCACCGGCATCAGCTCAATGCTCCTGTAGCCTGGCAACACCGCGCAGACAGTACAGATGAGGAGCACTGATGGGGAAACACCATGCTGTCCAGTTACAGCCATCCGCTGCAGGACCAACAGCTTTAGCATTCATTTATACCCACTACAATCTCTCTGCTGAATTCTGGATTATGGCAATAATACCTCAAAATTTCTTATTCAGCACTACTACAATTCATATGTATATTTGTATTTGATGTCATGTGCATTGCTTGTTTATCTGGCGGCAGAACAAGTTTTTCCTTGTGGGGTAATAAAGATGATGATGATGGTGTCACCATCATCATCATCATCATCATAATCATAATCAGACATCCAACAAATCCCTGAGCTCTTTAGGACAGGTCACGGGGCTTCTCTCTGACATTGGAGGTCTCTGAGGAGGACCATATGCCAGGTTGTCACATTCAGACCCCCTCTCTGTCTCCTGTCTCTGCTCACCTGCCTTGTTGATGAGGATGCCTACGGTGTAGAGGAAGCAGTCCTTCTCAGAGGGCAGAGACGGCACGGTCAGGTAGGCCGTCACCGACGAGATGTTGCTGTTGTCCGGCAGCTTCAGGAGGCTCTTAGGAAACTGCACACTGGGCTGGGACGAAGCATCTGGAAGTGTGATGAGAGAAAGTGTAACACAAGCTCTCATCCGTACGTCACCGCTAACAGCAGGAGAGGGGCCTCGGTGAGACTAACGGCCTTGCACTCACGATGAGAAGCAGGAAGACTTCTTTTGCAGTATGTACATACCTGATATTTTTCCGGTGATCAACACAGAATCCTCAAACAGCCAGATGTTGCCTTGGTTTTGTGGGAACAGCGACAGGGTCACGGAGGAAAATACTGTAATACAAATGAAAAATCGAAAAGACTCAAAGATCTATAAACACACAGTGTGACTGCCTCTGTTGCTGTGCACATGCCCTGGGATGGACACCCACAGGGCTGAAGGGCAGCAGTGTAGCACAGTGGTAAGGAGAAGGGCTTGTAACTGAAAGGTTGCCAGTTGCCTGAGGCACTGCTGCTGTACCCTTGGGCAAGGTGCTTAACCCACAACTGCCTCAGTAAATAACCAGTATACAGTATAACATTGTAAATAAAACTAACTGATGTAAGTATCTCTGGATAAGAGTGCCTGATAAATGCCAGTGTAATGTAGTTAATGGCATGCAGTTGGAGCCACGTCTGAGGACGCACTTGCACAGAGACACCACTAGATGGCAGTGGTGTTGCAGCAGGCTTGTGAAGCACTGAGTCTCACATGATGCCGGGGAAGGGAGGTGCCGCCTGTGTGCTGTGAGGAGTGAACCACCATCCCTCAGCATGTCAGCTAAACAAAGGGACCGAGCACCCCCACCCCCTCCCTGCGAACACACACACACCCGCTGCCGCAGGCGGGGTAGGCCAGGGTAAACACAGAATACAGCACAGGCTATTTGATTTTGGCAAGATGTTAGGTTTGATAAGAGATCTTGTGGGAGAATGACAACATCCAGATCTCCTCCCTCGAATTGTTATTTTAAGAAACACATTTGGCATAAAAAATGCACTGGAGTCTCCTGCTCCTAGATTTCTCCATTATTAGTAATATTATTATAAATATTCTTATTAATATTTATTTTACTTATTCTTTTTTTAACCAAGTAAACCTCACTGAAATCTCTTTCACAAGGCAGACCTGACAAAAAACACATTCATACACGGTTACAAAAGACGATGTAATATGATACATGCACAAAGGACAGTATGACAGCACGTATTTTTTTAAGAGATCAATAGAACAGTGTGAATTGTGGACTTCTGATAGCTAGCATCAGAGCAGTTCATTTTCATAAGTAGCATTTACATGATTCTTAAGGCAGCGAAGCTCTGCTATACTGACCACTGATTCCGAATTCTGTATGCGCTCAGGTGTTCTGCCATGGGCCTTGCTGCGCTGCCTGTCACTCTGTGAATCGGCTGCCCCCGAGACGCTGTCATATCTACTGCAGATCACATGGTGGTCGGTGCTATGGGGCTGCTTAGGGGTGCACTGCACCCCCAGACGGACCTCAGTGCACCCCCAGATGGACCTCAGTGCACCCCCAGTTATCTCCTTATATCCTGATGTCTACATGATATTTATTATCTTTAAAGATATGATGTCTTGTGCCCCCCGGTGGATTGCACCCCTGTGTATTTTATACTGGCGCCGAGCCTGGGTCGCACTCACTTGGCATTTTGGTGGTCTTCCAGGGCAGAGGTGTGAGTATGTAGCCGTCCGTGCTGGCCACGATGGTGAGGGTGAGACCCAGTCTGTACGGGACGCTGAGCAGGACTGACCCATCCTCCTCCGTCAGCGCAGAGTTGGTCTGGGTGTAATTCACAAACACCTCCACCGACGCCCGGCTCAGGTACTGGCGGCTGGCGATATCCTTCACCCGGACTTTCAGCGTGAAGACGGATGCTGGAAAAGGCACACAATGCAGACAGGAGGTCAGAATTTCAGTGTGGATCATTAGAGGAAATCACTGGGATAAAGTATTCATGCAAAGGCAAAAACAGACGTGTAGCATCCATCTAAAGATCAGCTGCCTGATTTTCCCTCCCTGCTAACTTCATTCCAAAAATATCCTAGTGGTCATATTTCTATCTTTTGTCATGGGGGAAGACATCACTGCTGTATTAATTTATCATACCAGAGATGCCAGACTGTGTAAGTGTAAATGCAAAGAGAAACTGCCAGGCAGTGTATTCATCCTCTGAGCTCTGCTGGTCTTTGAGACGCTCTGGCCTGCTGCAGAGCAGACAGTGTGAGGAGACCTCAGGAGATGCTGATTATTCATGAAGGAATAAAAGCATCCATCCCGAGCCTCAGCTCTGCAGCCACAGGCTCCACTGATGCCGGCTCTGACATCACAAAGGAATTCCTCTCCGCCTCTTAGAACGGACGTCCACATTCCAGACGTCTGGGCCAAAAGCGGACAGCAGGCAGGAAACGGTTAATGGCTTGCATTGTTTACGCTGAAGGTGTCGTTTCTGCCAGGAAAATTCTGGGAAGTCAGATTAAAAGATACTGGCGGGATTTGGGGTGCAGACTTTGCATCTATTACGTCCATTGCATGGGCCAAGCGCAGGGGAGTGTCACCACGATGCGATGGTCACGTGATACCGTGGCCGTGACTGAAATGCTGACCTGGCTGGTCTGGACTGCAGGAGAGAGAGCCACATCACCAATGTGCCCAACAGAATGAGCTATTGCCAATGTCACCTTACTGGACGCGTACAGAGAGTACAACAGGTACCAAGTGCCAAGTGCACTCTTCCGAAGGAGACGTGCCAAGATTAAGGCAGCACTTACAATGAAAGGAGAGAAGTATTTATGTCCAGGTGTAATTCATCAACAATGTCCCCTGATGCTCTTAGTGAAATGGCTCCTTCAGGCCAAATCATCTTTTAGTGATGAGGAGATTTGAGATGTTTAACGCTGATGGATATTTGTGACTCTGGCAATATGACAACGATCGATATTTGATGGCTTTTTAAGGATTTATTTTAATCAGCATCTTGGATATTCATTACACATTCATTTAGGCTTGTTCACCTGGAGTAAGAACAATCAGGAAAAATGACTTATTAATTCACTGTTACTGAATACATGGTTGTTGAATGATGAAAAAATGAAACTTAAAAGAGCTCACCCACAGGATATTTATAAAGCAGGCATATTGATGTTTAATTTACATAATTAACTGTTAATGAAAAATGGAAAAAATCCCCTGCCACTTGATGCTACATATAAAGTAAACTACCAATTAATGAAAAATTCAAACAACCATAATTCATTTTCAGTTTGTATATGTTAGAAAAAAAGTCAAAGTGGTGTTGTGAAGTTTTTTTTAAATCTATTTTTGGTATCCATAAAATATAAATTAATGTGCAGAAAGCCACTTTGGGAAGCATATGAATTCAGAGTGCAGCTTTAAACTGCAATGAACAAGGGGAATGTGAAAGCATACATTATCATCAATTTCCATTAAAACAGGGAAGCACACACACACACACACACAAGCATGTGCACACCCATACTTTTCAAGTGGCTACACTACACTATAACGTAGACAGAGATGGAAACACTGCAGTGAGATCAATGTTGTACACAGCAGGTGTAGTAATGAACAGGGGCCAGCTTTGCTCATGGGGGTTCAAGTTCATACTGTACAACATGGCCTCTCAGAATGTCCAGCCCTCTAATGGACTCTCTGGGTACTCTCACAAGGATTCAGCCAACCTGTAATTGGATTTTATGGTATATTGACCTGTAATGTGACCTGAAAAAGATGTGAAAGGTGAGTCCTATATGGATCTCTTATGTGTAAATCCATGCTTCCAAATGCCCTGCAACAGTGTTCATAGAGCAAAATGGCTGAACTCTGAGGCTGGTTTCCTGCACCGTGGCTAACATTGGACTCCTGCCACCTGGAACCCGAAGCAGACGCTCACACAGTGGTACACTACACAAAGCCGTGATTAATCTGCTCTCCCAAACCAGGTTTCCTGATGAAACCGTACACCGAAATCAACTGATTCAAATGGCGGTAATAAGGGGATAGCGCATCCATCACTGTTCCGCTGGAACTGAGGAGGCCCAAATAAAACCTGCATCCATCACAGCAGACTGTGGCTCCTGCCTAAACATCAATCCAAACTGTGCAGTCTGCCATTTCAACTACTGACAAACACCATCTGATAGCTGTTTAACAAATGAAAAAACTGTTTCTGTGTCTGTCATTTCAATCTGATAATGTTAATTGAATATGTGTATTAGAAAGTGTTCAGATTTTTTGATATATCAGATTTTCTAAACTAGTATTTACTGGCTACTTAGCTAAAGAAAATCCATACCTCATTTTAAAGACTGTGGTACAAATCGTCCATACGACCATCTAAAGTTGTTTGAATACCAGACATGTGTGTTGGAGGTACCAGGGATCGGTCGTTTTAAGTGAAGCCAGTGACACTTCTGAAAACTTGCTCCCAGTGCCGTGTGAAGGACGAATGGTCAGTACTGCAATGGAGCTTCACACAGATGGCATCAGACCATTCTGTGCCCATCTGGGCATCCGAGGCGTTGAAGCTTTCCATCACATGGCACCCTGAGTGAAAGGCAACATGTTCACAGAGGGCACTTCTACGGTTTTGTAATGTGCCAAATCTTTTGCACTCACGCCACAGTAATAATAATAACATCAATTCAGCATGCATGACTTTTAATACAATGGGGGGTGTTGTTGAAGGTGAGGGTATAGGGGTACAGATCTGCGGATTGGAGTCTGAGGAAGGGGGTTGCACTTTGCCAGGGGTCGAGATTGTTGATCCCCCTTTTGGGCATCATACATGAGTGTAGCAAAGGGCGAGAGCAGTCACCCCACCCGGCCTCGAACCCGGGTCTACAGGGTACCAAACATGCGACTTTGACCACGATGCCAAAGAGCCGGGCTCGTTGGTATGGCAGTCAGAGCGCATACTCAACCGTAGTGACGGCACTCCGTCACAATGAGAATGGATATAGGGAGGAAATGGGCTGGAGGAGGGATGCTGTGGACAACTGGCATGAGAAGGAAGTGGTGGATGGGGTTTTACACCTGAGGATGCGATGGGTTTGAAGATTGCGTGGGGGTTGTCTGAAAATTCTCCTCCTGAATTATTGTTTGGAACTTCAATAATAATCGAACATCAGCGATAGCATGAAGCAATCTGACAGAAGGCCTGACAAATCCGCTATGAGGGAGAATAATGACAGATTACTGTAATCCTCTTGTTAAGAAAGTCTCACTGCTCACAGAGAGATCCAGCTCCTGGCACAGCTGCCTATCTCCAAATCCTGTAGCAATTCCTCCACTTGGCCGGCGTGTATCACCGCGTGTATGTGTGGCGAATTAGCGCTTTATGTTTCGTGAATCGGCTCTTAACACTGATACTTCTGGTCAGTGCTGTGCAGCGAGTCCCAGTGTTTGGTGGCTGTGATGTTGTTGCGTAAGCAGGAACCAGCACCCGGAGAGTGCTGAGCTGGCTGGCTGTCACTTCCACTCATGGTTACTGAGCGGATACGTGATTCAATTAATTACAGCCCCTCACAATGGTTAGGCAGAGTACACTATTTTTAATTTAACTTAATTGCTTCTAAGACTGCTTAATGCACCATGCAGACAATGAAAATGAAGGTGACCTTTATTCTTTGTCCCGATCTTTTTTCAAGACATCAATTTACCTTTTTTTTTTGATTGTGCATGCACATCTATAATTACTGCGTTGGGACTTGCAAAGTGCACTTGAACATATTCTTTTCTCCTGTATCTTGAATTATCAAATGGAATGGAACTTTTTTTTACTTGCATTGTTTTAATGTCTTTCAGCTCCTCCACTATATCAGTCTCTCCGCAGCAGCAGGGCCGCAGAATAAAGTTGTAGGAGAGAATACTAAAAAAGGGCAGCTTCCTCAGTCCTTCATGGCTGAGACCCCATTCCTCTCGGTGAAAGTCAGCAGTGATAATGAGACACACAGCGCTCTCTGAAGTGCTGTCACCCCCGTCACCTCTGCAGGACTGCCTGCGTTAAGAGGGAGCTCTCCAAACCCAATCTGTCTGGAAGGGACTTTCTTGGGGTTAGAGGGGAAGAGGCGACCCACAGACAGAACCCTAAAACCCTGCTCAGACGACACCGTCAGCCCTCCCTGATAAACCCGTGACCAGATGGCCTTGCAGAGATTTGGGCTCTGGTGGCTGTAGACGCAGTGAGGTGGTAGATTGCACCCTACAGAACATGATGAAACAGGCCGCATAAATCCTGGCGGCCAGAGCAAATGCTGCAAATCGGCCACAGGGAATCAAATCACAGGCAAACGCTACAGACTGCAGCAGGGATTAAACACAAAGGACGTTTATCAGAAGATCTGGAGTGTTTTCATTGTGGAAAGCAGTACCAGGAAGCAAGGGAGGTCAATGCAGCTCACAGGCAAACTTAACCCCGCATGTACTGTGCAACTCCTGTGTGTTATCATTGGCTATATGTGAAAGCACCAAATCAGATTCTTATTTTCATAAATGTGGGACCAATAATCCAATACCCATTATAACAACATTTTCACAAACATCTCATGAACAAATGGTGCCTTTCACACCTTTCCTGTGGTCTGTGTTCCCACTAAATCTACCGGCCTAGAAAATCTGAACAGCGGAGCAGAGAATGCACTCCCACTGAACATTAAATAAATCATTAGCTAGCATCGCTGCAGATGAAACATAATTATGCTCCACGTTCAGCTTTGCCACACAGGATCGGGGGACTCCCGCTGGCGAAAGGTTACGCTCATGCCAGTGGATCTGGGGGATCATTTCATCTCGGTGAGGGAGGTGAGAGAGGGAGGCATGAAACCATGGCGTCTTCAGTCTGGTTCCCATTTTCAAAAGTCAACATTAGAAGTGTCTTCAGATAGCATCCTCCATCCCATGGATGACACCAGAATACCTCTGAAAATTAACATCTTAGTGTTTCTTATTGTTGCTTCTTCATATAAACGAAAAAGTAAACAAAAAACATATGAATAAACACTGGCCATGTCTATGGACCATCCGCCTGGACCAGAAACACAGCATATCCTTCACAGGACGCCATCAGGCTGTGATGACCGTCCCCGTGGACAGCAGAAGCTGACAAGCACAGCACAACAGCAGTGGTTTGCGTGGCAGATGCATCTTTCCAGCGAGACTTGAAACATCTTCAGTTTTCAGCGCCATGCGCTCACTAGCATGTGTCTCGAGCTGGAGAGCGCTAAAGTCGCTCCAGCAATGTGGCTCAGCCAACAGAACTACAGTACCGTTTCACCCTCAGCAGCTCATTGGTCCATACAGCACAGTCACGCTCTGGAGGCTCAGCACTTTAAGCACTGCCCTACATGCAAAGTGACACCACCTCAGTCAACACTGCACTGGTTCTGAGCAGCACAAGTTACAGTAACACCAACGTGGATTTATTTTTAACTGGATTTATTTTCATACACTGTATACCTTACACCCCCCCCCCCACCCACCCTCCAAAGCCCTTGGAATCAGCAGTGCTCAGCCTGCCCCTGTATATTTAATGAACACTACAGATGTTTGCTGGGGACACATGACTCATGCGCAAAGCTGTGACAGCATTTCAGGAGAAACAAACCCTCCCGTAACTCCGTGTGTGAGAGCCCGCACAGCTCGGCCAGCCTGCCCAAGGGGGGTCATTAATGTCACCCCACTTACAGTGACCTTCCCCCTGTGCCAGGTTGCATTTTTTTCATTACTGCATTGCATCATGGGATACATTAATGTTTTAATGTGATCCCTGCCCTGGCACTACAGATGCAAATCAGCTACAAAGAAGACTCTAGAGGAGCTAATGTGTTGTGCATGGTCCCTGTTAAATAAACTAATATACTAAACTGAACTGGTAGGTAGGCTGAGGTAGATGCATCCAGATGGCCCACCTGGATATACCTGCTGGCCTTCAGACAGGTGGTCCTGATGCCGGGGTCAGGTGGAGGGCAGATAGACAGCTCAATTAGCGTTATGCTGGTAACTGGCTGTAGAGCCGTATTAATGGTGGGTTGCCCTAAAGTCTTCAGGCACTATTCTGACATGATTCATTATATCTGTTAAACTACTTGTCTGATCTTTTTGTCCGGTGTGAGAAATGTAGGCCCTGTTCAAGCCCTGTTTTGTGACTTCATCAGAGCAGTGCTGGGTAAGAAAGCAATGCAACTGTTTTATATGCCCTACTAAACCATGACACAGTAGTGTAAAAGCATGTCAATTCAACTGCAGCATACTTCATTCTGTGATACTGAGACATTCTACGTAAACAGCACAGCAGGCCAGAGACCTTTATGTCCACATACACACTATTAATGATGATGTCTGAGGCTCTGCAGCACTGCATTTTCCAAACAGATTATCTGATCATCTTGTACTGTCGTTTAATGAAATATCAAAACATTTTTTAAATCTCAACTATGTTGATGTCACTATACAGTAGGCCCCATGTGTCCTCTCTTGTTTGAAGCCATTGTAGACAATAGGTGATTGGGACAGGTGATTTTGCCTTTGTATGAGTAATCCACTCCTGAAAATTATTCCTCAGATTGAGCATCCCATACTCTTTGATGTTATATTCATAATCATAAAATAAGGCAGTTTATGAGGGGACACTGTTATAATCTCGACCAGTGAGGAACCCACCCCTACGCCTTCATTAGCAGCTCCAGCAATATGCTGGTAACCTTCCTTTAACTGTGAAAGAGTAGTGGGAGGGAAAAGGCACATCAAGGACAGAGATTTACAAAGAAACATCAAGGCACCGACTCTTCAACAGACATGCAAAAGAGAGAGCCTGTTAAGCGGCAGAGCCTGCGTTCCAGTGAAGGGTTCGAGAATTTCTGCAACACATTTCTCCTGTCAACAGGATGGAAACAGCAGATGGAGAGAGAGGCTGTGGGTGGCCTGTGTTGCTGTTTCACCACGGCGCTTTCACGCCACTGCTCAGCCTCTTCTACCAAACTGAGAGTTTCAGGTCTTTGACACAGAGACACTTCTTTAGCTATAAGAGGAGATGTCAAAAAGGCCTGAAAAAAACCTAACACCGATAAGGCTCCATGGGCAGTGATGTGGCGTAGTGGTAAGGAGCAGGGATCTGAACTGAAAGGTTGCTGGTTTGATTCCCTGCTGGGGTACCGCTGTTGTACCCTTGGCAATGCCGGCGCGTCCGTATAGGTGAACTAGGCAATTGCCTGGGGCGGAATTTTGGCAAGGGCGGCAAAATGTGGGCCAACCCGGGGCCAACTATTCAAGAAATATATGAATTGCTGAGGAATGTGTCGATCACGCTGCACCTGCAGCCGCCTCCCTCCCCCGCCTCCCGCCCCCAGCTCTCACGAGCCATGACTGAGGATAAGGAGAGCAGCATGTCCAAACGACTGAAATTATCTGCCTGCGAATATAAAAAGAGGAGACTACTGAAGGAGCAAGCACTCCAAAAACAGAGGGGTTCGTTGCTAAAATATATTGATCCTGAGAGTGTTAGCAAGGATGACGCACCTTCAAGTCCACCACCGAACCAAGAGACTGCTAGCACAACTACCGCTGTTGCTCCACCACCATGTGCTCCACAAGAGGCTAGCTTTACCAGCATCACCAGAGAAGGCACTAACCCACCTTCAAATCTACCGTTAAGTCCATCGCCACGTCAGGAGATTGCCAAACCAACTACTGGTATTTCTCCACAATAGCTGTGCTGTCATGACTCTGCTGTAAAGAATCTGGAACCATGTTACTGGAGTTATTATGCAGACCTGTTTGGTGCGTTATTTGTATATGGATCCGCAAAATGCCTGCATATTGTGTCATGCATACTTTAACATTGTTGACACTTGACACTAGACTATTTGCGTTATGTGTATGGCATATTGGCCTTTGTGTGTTGTTGCTGGTATGGTACATTGCAAATAGAGTGGCAGAATAATTGTTTTTCGCCTATAGCAGCAGAAGTGCATGCGCTGGTCCTGACTCTTGGACAAGGTACTTTACCCACAACTGCCTCAGTAAATGTCCAGTTGTATACATGGATAAAATTGTCACTCACTCTGGATAAGAGAGTCTGCTAAATGACAAGACTGTAACATAATGAAAATTCTTCAGATTTAATAGGCTGTGAAGCCCTGACATATACTACCAAGTTTTGCATTAAGAAATGTGTTAAGTGAAGTGTTTCTGAAAAGGCCATGAAACTACAAAATGATTCCTCTAATGGAAAATGCAAACCTGCCCTTAATCTCATAATAATTCTGTCACGTTGATCAACACAGAAATGAGAAATTTAATTTTGTGAGACTCCGACCTGAAGGGCTTTGCATATTCACAAAGGAATCCAGACATTTGCTGATAACTGCGATAATCCCTCCTAATCCCTCCACCTTTGAATTATAGTCTAACACTTAATCCCATTATCACATGCCAATAATACTTTAAGAGGTGAACAACACCCTAAAACTCACCTCAGAGTTCCCATTTTGACATGTTGTCTGATTTTTTAATTGATTATAAGTTTGCCCATTTTTGGATATATGTATCCAGGTTAATTCTGACTATACCATGAGAAGATGATGGCCTTATCCCTCCAGAAAAGTTCCAGATGGCTTCTGAAACCCAATCTGCCCACACAAGGCACATGTCCCAAGCCCAGACAGCAACCTCAGAGTCCTGAGGGAAGCATTAGGAAATGCAATACTCTGTAATGTACTGCAACTATACTGTTGTATCCCTACATCATAATGTTACGGACTATGTGTGTGAATTGACCTATCAGAAATGTGCACCCCAATCTTACAGTTAATGATTTTTTGTATTCACAGACACAGGATGTCTATTGTAATTCTTGCATACTGTTAGCTTCTTAGGGAAACCTACTGTAAAGGCTGGGGGAAAAAAATGATGTTTCCTGGGCAATGTATCACATTTATCACATTTCGGGCTTTTCACTATCCTCCATCACAAAGCTTGTCAAAGCAGTTCATGTTTTCGGTGTCATCGTTCATTACGCAACCGAATCCTACACCTTGGATTTCCACCAGATAAAAATGACTCGCGGCAGGCGACCCCCTGGCATGCCTGCCTGCCTCCTTACTTCTCTATTGTGTGCTATCCAGAGGCACCCGTCGGCTGCACACGAACGTGGAGGATTAATTAGGCGAAAACCGTATCAGTATGTCGTGTCATGTTGTACCTTTTATTCGCTCAACCCTCTTCATCTGATTGAGGCGATGGGGAACAAAAACCCGTGGAATGTTCATTCATTTTATCCGCCGAGTAGTATTTGACGCATCGCCAAGGTGTTAAATCACGTATTCCGGTGATGCTGATCAAGCAACATCGTATACTACATCTACCTAGCACGGGTCCGCCCACGCAAGAAAGCAATCTAATAACACAAAGCCAAACACAATCTCCTGCAGAACATGAGCTGAAATGATGACTTTCTATTGAGATGATTAAAAATTTATAATTTTTGTTGATGTAATTGCTGCTGTGACAGTAATATTTAGGTGGTACCCGTTCTACTCCAAGTATGCACAATATTCTATTCATCGGCATCATGAAACGGACAGAACCCTGTAATAGCTGCGCACCGTACCTGCAGATGCGGACGCTGGGGCCTTGTGCAGCTGATGCTGGACCTCCTGAAGGCGCTGCTGGCCGGCGGAGGCCTCGTCGACAATGAGGTTGACATTGTCGTTCGCCAGCGCAGCTGGGCCGGCGGCCGTCCAGGCACCTCTAACTCTCGTCGTCAGCGCATCCTCAGAGAAAATCAACAGCGCTGACAACAACAGGTAACCGGGGAGCTCAGACATGGCGAAGGAAAGCAGAGCAACCGAGACATAACTGCAAAAGTAAAATGGAGCCTGCAGCATGGAGTCCCACCTTATCCTCCTCATGGACACGCCATGGTTACGGGAGGATGGAGCGGCGTGATTCCGGCGGAGACACAGCCAGCTGCGCGACGGGGATGCGGCTATGGATTGAAAGCACGGGAGATCTGGAAGCGTAAAGCGGGGAGGTGTGATGCACCAGCGACCGAACTGATGCCATCTGCCGGTACGTCGGTGTAAACCAAAATACAGCGTCGGGATCCCCTCTGCTCCGTACACTACTTGCGTAAAGCCACCAACGTCGCAAGTGCGGCCTGCATCCATTTGCTGATTCTGGATCACGTTGTACGTAAAGTGATTATCTCATCATGGGCGAGTCCGATGATTCTATATCGGTTGCTGGAGGCAGGAATATGTGCAGCTAACACGCCATTTTCGTCACGCGTGTTAGATGATGAATAATCCTCATAAAAGAGTCAAGTCAAACTGTATTTGCGTGACGGTAATTCTGAACACACGCTTGCTTCCATAAATTTAGCACGCCAATTAAATGAATACCATAGAACAATAACTGCTCTTTGAAATCACATCATATGTAGACTTAAATAGGTTTCATTACAATATTCCAAATACATTTAAGGTTTAGAAAATGTATCTGAATAAAACGTAATACACTTTCAATCAAATAAAAACAATACTTTTTACATTGCATCATGAGTATTTAAGGTTTCTGTTTGATCATAAATATATGCAAATCTGTAATACTTCTGAGAGTAAGTCCATTCATCAAAAGCACTCGTCTTGGTACTTAAGATGCATCCATCGATGATATTTCTCTCCGTGCAGTTACAAACCACTGCATAGGCCTAATTAAAAATAACATTTGATTGATAAACTACCATATTTTTATATTTGTTTGGTACAGTAGCCTATTTAACACACTTTTGGTTTAAACTCATTCCCAATATGGGGCAAAAAAAGCAGTTGAGATTTGAGCACTGCTACAGCCGTGCAGGACTTGCTGGTGTTATCGACTGTCAGAACTACAGTGTCATCCGTCCACCATAATGCAGCCACGTCGTCAGCTGCTTCATAGGAGTCCTGCAGCTAATCTGCACACGCACCCAGAAATGGTGTTGTTACCTGTTTGGGTGTACACATTAAGTGTATATTCTTTGAACTGCACACACTATGGTGTTATAATTGATCTGTTACACTCTCGGGCGCTTTTCTCAAACCCCGTCATGTCTAGTTCATAACCATAAGTAGGATGTGCATTAGTGAGTTTCACTCTGTGCTATGAAAGACATGATGGTTGCGTTTTGCAGCAAAGGACATTATGAAAGCAGAATTGTAACAGCAGCTGTATAAATGTATAAATAACATCAGCTCGGGTTGGAACCAAATCTCCAGGCAGATATTGCAGCAGGCTCGTATATTGCCAAGATGTTTACCGCAGAAGTTCTGCCTCTGTGAAACCTCATACTACAACAATGCTTTTACCATCTTAAACTCCCGTCGGGTTATCCCACTAAGCTTCTTCTGAAGTGCTTGCAGGAGGAACCGAGCCGTAGTCTGCAGAGGTGGGTTTCAAGCCTGTGTCGTCCCAGCGTTCATAGCTAAGCTGCTCTTATTCATCCTCATCTAACAGCAGCTTTGGCCACGGCTAGTATCTACAATCATCTTATCTAAAAAAATAAATAAAACTCTGGATCAAGAACACACACTTGAATCTCCTTGGGATTACCCCCGTAATAGTTCTGATGCTGCAACAGTTTAATTACAGCAAGGCATTTAATTTACAACAAACGAGGTGCAATGTGGCAACTTTTGTTTATTTTCTCTATAATTCCTTAAGATGGCGCAAAAGAGCTTTGAATTGTTATCAACACGTTTACTACGCGTTTAAGCGTAGCCTGTTTTTGAAAATGGATAAATAGTAAAGGGGAGAATAAACTACATAATTGTGATGTGTTAGCAGACACTTTGTTAAAAGGGAGGCTACACGGGAAAAAACAAGCACAACAGAAATGGCAAATTAACACATTACAATGATAGATTAACAAATTAAATTACAACTATAGTCTATATTGCATTAAAACAAACCAATGATGCGTTCACAACAGTAGTTTCTACGGAACATGAGGGATTTGAAATGAACTACACATACACAAAACAAATAAATCTGCCTCTGAGTGTAAATCGTGTTCTGGCCAGTGCAATAGCCGACTTGATTAAGCCTACTGAAACTGGCAGATCAATAAATGATAAATCATAGATCATGGGTCATTTGTTTGTGACGCATTAGTTCTCTAAAAATAGAGCATAACACAGTACCCCAAACGTGTCATTTGTGTGTGCTGGGCTTGTGCTGTTAAAATTCATTTCGACGATATCATGGACTTGGCATTGTTACTGAAGTGTTTGATCTCCTTTATTTTTAAAGCTTTCGCGCTGGTCTGTGTCATCAAAAGAAGGGTTCGTGATGCAGTAATACTTCGCATCCTCCGTTTAGTGCTTGACGTCACTCGGCACACTAACGTCAGAACTAAACACGTCGTTGTAATATTAGCAAATATGTCATTCGTCTTGTACAGTGTCAATCATCATGTGTTTCCAGCATGCGTCGTTTGTCCGAAGAGCTTTATAGTTTGGGACAGTGCCTTAGATCATTTTAACATAGGCTATGCATGTTTCCTTTGAAGGAAACGTCTTCTGGTCTCCTGTATTTTAACTCGTCGGCATCCAAACACCTGCGTTTCCTTTTGATGAGACAGGAGGACAAATTTCTAAAATGTAGTTTATAGTTAAGGTATTAACCCTTACTCGTCTGTGCAAGGGAATGTCTGCCTGTCTTATATTGCTGGTGGTAACTACTATGAAGATAATACTAATTTATCGCGTTGGCCAACAAAGTTGTTCTATTTTGTCAAAAACAAGCGAAAACAAATTCTTCCCTATCTAATGTTAATGCGTTGGCTAGTCAGAGCATTCATCTCAATTATTAACATTTTTATCAACAAGTTCTCTGGTTTTCATGTCATCGGTGAAGGTTACTGCAAAGCGCCGCTCCTCAGATCAGGTTGAATCAGTTCTTGATGATGTCATAATGTCAGTCATGAGTCGGGTTTCACCGCGGGGACCCGGATGCTCTGTCACGTGCCTGTAGCGTGGCATTTTATCCGCATTCAGATCCTGCATCAGAGCCAGCTTCCATGACATATGTGGACATGCACTTAGAAAGATGACTGCGCTTGCACGTTCTCTGTACCATTGTGCTGTCAGCAGCGCCGTGCAGAGCAAGTCCAAGCTGGGGAGGGGAACACTGGGCACTGCTTACATTAGATTACTGGCATGCCGTCAGGGATATAAAGCCCAGCAAATTCAATTGCAGATTATTTTGTAAAGACCTCCTTTAGGAAGCTCTGCCTTTCAACCTCTCCGTATTCATAATATAATCACATAGCTGTATACTCCTAAAAGCCATTGCAGGTGTATTTTTTTTTTTTTAAATC
Organism: Megalops cyprinoides; assembly: GCF_013368585.1. Classification (NCBI taxonomy): domain Eukaryota; kingdom Metazoa; phylum Chordata; class Actinopteri; order Elopiformes; family Megalopidae; genus Megalops; species Megalops cyprinoides. Next base: position 36,142,805 of record NC_050593.1, read on the forward strand.
TTTTTAGGACAGCATATATGCAGCAGCAGAATTTTAGTTATTCTGAAGATTCCTGAGAATTTAATGTATCTGTGTGTTTTAAGACCCTGTGTGTTTTTCTTTACAGAATCATCCATTGACAAGTTTTTCCATGATCAGGTTCCAGTTTCCATGATCACTTTCACCTGCCTGTTTAAAAGCCTGAGAATGTGTCTTATGTGTGTGTGTAAGCAGGTATTGCATTGGGTAATTGGCAAATTACTTAATTGGTTATCCACGCCCATCAGGTAATAAAAGAGTGAGTTGTGAGGCAAGCACTATTAGCCTGTGTCTTCACAGGATTGTTTGAGATGTGCCAGGAAAAGTGAGGGCAGTTTTTAAAGTTGAAGGAGATATAGTGTGTAACGGGGAAAGAAAGAGGCTGCCTAAGATAAATGAAGGGGGCTAGCATGGGGAAAATTTGCCAAATTTACCAAACAAAAAATGCTGAGGGGGGACCTTTTCTTTTTTTTTTTAAAAGGACTCTTTAGATATCTGAAATGGTGGAGTTGTGCACAGAACAGTTCAGAAAATGAAGGGATATGCACCAGTTTATGAGCAGATTAAACACTATCAGGATCAAGTTATTCCAATTAGTGGTGTCAGTTTACCCTTAATTGACTTCCTCTTGTTTGAGGAGTTTACCAAACAAGTGTTTGAGGTGAGGGTTTTATCCTGCAAAAAGATTTGTCCAGTGTAAAGATTCAGTTTTGATGATTTCCACTGAGTTTTCTGAGTGACTGACAAATGTTAGGCCTGGTGCCTTAAGATTAATCACAATGTGGAGGCATGCATTGCATCAAACTGGCAATATGCTACACGGAAATAGTTACGTAGCGTCTATTTTAGAGGGTTTTTTCCCCAATATAGGGGAAAAATACTAAAATCCCTCAAGCCTTAATACTATGTAAGAATTTGTCACGACGGGGATAAAATCACTACTTTCATCACTGAACATAATCAGAGATTGCATTCAGTGATGAGATGTATGTGGTCTAATGTTTTATTATGAGAATGATGACATACACTGGCACACAAGCAGAGAATTTTTAGAGAACTACTGCACCATGGCCTGATGATTCCCTGAAGAGTCATTCCTAAAACTACCACTAGGTAGCAGTGTTGTATAGATTTATTAGCACTATGGTACACCAGTCTATTCTGTCAGCTGTATCATTGAACAACATTCAATTAAAGGATGTGCTTTAAGATTACTCACTTTGCCCTTAAGTTTGGGAGAGTAACTTTAGGCAAGTACTGATAACTTTTATTGCTTGTTTCATTTTGGAAAAATATTACTTCTGTGTGACTGAAATTTCCATGCAAAGGCCTGGGGCCATCAAGGCCCGTTACGTTTGAAAAGCCAACATCCTCGTGGGTTTGAAAGGGGTGAAATCCCCTGATACCAGAACGAATTTTAGTCTTTAACAGAAGTCTCAGTTCTGAGGAGATGATTATTTTGGTCCAGTTATGCAGTGACATTAAGATTCATACTTTTTACAGTGTCTGGAAAGTGTCCGTATTACAGCCCCATTTTGCCAATCAAAGCTTGAGTAGCAACAAAAAAAAAAGTGATGTGAGTGGTTTATGTAAGTTGTTTTTAGCCAACCACAGCGCTAATTTTTCATGCACTGTTGGAGTGGTCAATTTCCCTGGGGTGTAAAAGGAGGTAATAACAGAAGAGATTCATTAGTAGCATGCATTTTCATGGCTAAGGTCACAAAGTTCTGACAACTCCAGGCAAATGGTCGTTGACCGACAAAAGTTGGGAGAGAGCTATAAAGGATTCACAAAAAGTTTGAGTCCACCACGTTCCACTGAAGTGCTCATTATAAAGAGGCTAGTATATAAGGCTAGTATGTACAATGGCATGGAAGTCTCCTGACAGCCAAATCTCAAGGCAACAGCTGGAAAAATTGTAAAAGAAACTGGCACCTTCATGATGCTAAGGGTTAAAAAGCATAATTTCAAAGAGCTTCAGTAAATGTGGTACTTATGGCCAGGTTGCAAGGAAGAAACCTCTCCTGAAGTCACCTTGAATTCAGAAAAGTTAAATTGCGTTTTGTCGCTTCGCAGACACACTTATCCACAGAGACGTACTGGATGAGGACATTTAACGATACATTAACATTTCTGACATCCAGCAGACACTCTTTTCCAGTGTGACCTATTAGATGTGATTACGTCATCAGAATGTGTTACTAATACGCCCGGAGGTATGTCTTATGGTCTGGGGAAATGTAATTTGAGCTTTTGGGACATGCTCATAAGCATTGCATGTTTTGCATGAAAAAGTGTGAACTTCATATTTGTGGTACAGATACTCTTTAGATTTGGGAGGATGATTTTTCAGAAAATCTCTCTACAATTGACGAAATCAAGAGAAACCGGTCCCATCCACGACTACAAAACTCCCACTTACCATTGTCCCCATCTGTTCACGGTATCCCTCTCCTCCACCCCCTCCTCCTCCTTTATTATATGCACACAGGGGGCCAACAACTTCGGCCCGCGGCCAGGTACAATCCCTTTGTCAGACTCAAATAAAAATAGTCCGGCTTTAATTGTATGGAAATTCATATCCACTGAATTAACAGTACTGTGCAAGTCCACTACACAGTGTCACTACAGTAAGTGCACTGTGCCATCTGAGTGAAACTGCATAATCATTAAAAGTGAATATTGATTAGCCGTCAAACTGCAGAGCTAATCATTTAAAACTTACAGGCCAAATGTTCGGGAAAACAGGTTTGGCATTTAGCATCCCTTTCGGGTCCAGCCTCTTGTCTGATTTGGGAGTTGATGTCTGAGTTTCGAGTGAGGCTGTCTGAATCTCCCCTCAGGCTGAAAGTTTGATGTGTTTGTGAAAAGGTCACTCTTGTTTGAGACAAGAGCTGTACATCTCGCTTAAAACACATCCGCCACAGTGGCAAAACATGGCATTCAGTGAAAACAGCCAGCCGCATCTCCCCAACCTCAAATGCGTAATCAAAAACGAACGACATCAGTTCGAAAATCCTAATGCGATTTTTAATTACCTGCGCCTGGTCATTCAGAATGGCGTGCACAGCCTGCAGTTGGCTCAGAGACGTCATCGGCCTGTACAGCTGCTACTTCGGAAGTGACACGTAACTGAGGTGAAGGCGTGAGACGGGAAGCTTAAGCCATTCCACCACTGTGTTCCTTCAGTGACGCGAGCCCCCAGAGAACGGCTGTCAGAGGGTGTCCTTGCAGCTCAGTCCCTGACTGACACACAGTATAAATGGCGTACTTGGGTCCTAACCCGGTGCTAACAGCCGGATGATGGAGCACGTCTCTGGGATCAATTTGCTACAAATTAGATTCTCTGCTGCCTCATTTCTCCACGTAAATACTCTCCTCTACTGGGACTGTGCTGTAGCCCTGGGACCATTACCCAAGCCACAAAGTCACATTCTTCTTACCCAAAATAGGTTTCTCTCCACCGTGTGCGAAACCATTGGAGCGCAGCAAAACGACAAGAGGGAACGAGTGGAGTCTCCTTGTGGCACTAGAAATGGATTTTAGAATTGTAAACAAACGCAGGAAGGAACGCAATTAGGATTGAAGTACAGGTTGATATAGCACTCTCCACTTACTGGAATAACAGACCAGAGAAACTCATTTCAAGGAAAAAAAACAAGAAAAATGAAGCCCAAGAAACAAGTTCGCCATTGTGTTGTCGTCTTACATTTTTTTTTAGCATTTCTCAGAATAGAATCCTTTCATTTGGTAATAATTAGAAAAGAATAATATGCTAGCCGCCTCAGCTGAGAGATCTTTAATGATTGTTGTGACGGGAAACGAACGACTGACAGCCTTTTACTGCCCGTGTGTAATCATTCTGAGTCACACAGCGAGCATCTGTCAACACGTGTGAACCGCACGCGTGTGAAAATCATGCTGAAATAGTTATCTGTCTGGTGTTCCTTCTTATCCAGCTTTCTGATGGGCCGTGCTCTGCTGGACCTCAATGGAAGCATCAACCAGGAAGTGTGGATGTGATAGAGGCACCCAGCAGCATGTCTCCCATAAACTCCCTCTCACCCTCAGGGACAGGGTTGCTGCTTCCCAGGATGACCACCAGATGGCCTTTTAACTTCCTGTGTTCTGTGTCATTTAGATGATGTGTTTCATCTGTGTTAATTAGTTGGTTTCACTTGTGTTCTGTTTACACCCTGCTCTTTTACCTCACATTTGCTTAGTCTTGAGTTGCCGTACTCTGTCTGAGTGTCTGAGCGGACGAACTCTTGTACCAAGCCTGTTGGTTCTCCTGAGTCTCCAGTAAAGAATTTTTTTTTTTTTTTTTTCTTTGATCCAAACCTCTCGTGTCCTGAGTGATCTCTGCATTTGGGTTCTCCCTGTCACATCCATGTGGTGATCCTAAGGGCGTGCCACACACCAGCTGCTCCAGCCACCGGACCACTGTGGTTCTGTGTCCCCCACAGGGGGAGGGCGGCTGGCCAGGAGGAAGGCCCTCAGCTTCAGATGCATCTTCCTGTCCGTCGCTATCAAAGATTTGTCCCCCTAGCTCCCCTGCATGCAGTGAACCTCTCGCCCCACACTATTGACCCAGTATTGAGTGGTTCCGTAATTCATGCAATATGATGCATATGCAATTAACACTGAGAAAGTGTGTAAAAGGTGACTCCAACTTTGCTTTCAAGCTGTCTTTACACTCATACTTTATCACCACCATGTAGAGTGTGGGGATCATGGGTTTCTCAAAGACTGACTCAAGACCCAGAATGGACTTCTATGCTCAGGTCTTGTGGTTTTTCATTCTGATCGCTAGAATAAGAACAGGACTTCCTCTGATAGAATTATGCAAAGTTCCATATTATATAAAGGAAAATGATTTGTTTCCTTATGAATTTGTATAAGCATGATCTACCTAAGACATTTGGAATACTGCTTGCAAAAAGACAGAAATGAATCAATGCCTTAGTAGAACAAAGTTTTAGAGGAATACGTGACAGATGGATGTTAATTACTGATTCAGAGGGAGGATGTGCACACCACTGCCCACCTCCTCTGAACATCCTTCATCATTTGCCCATCCATCTCCACTGGCCACTAGACAAAAGAATAAGATACAAACAGTTAGGCAAATCTTTTCCCCGCTGCCTTTGTGTGCAGGTTTGGACTGAAGAGCCCAGTAATGTATCCACATTCATGACTAAAGTTTATGAATAAAACGACCAACTACACAGAGCAATAGATTTCATGCCATGAGTCCCTCCAAACTCTGCTGCAGGGGGTAGATTACACTCCAGCACACTGGAAAGCAAAGGGAAAACATTACGCCTGGCCTTAATGCTGCTCCTGAAAACAGCTGCTGCTAATTAAGAACGCTGCAGTTACAAACGGCAGCTTTGTTCCGCCGTGTTTTCGATTCTGGGTTTTATCCGAGGCAACACATGTTGAGCTGGCTGAACACTTCCTGCTGATCTCTTTACCAGTGTCAGCACGCAGAACTGGCCACTGTTCCAGGCTGCCTTCAGACTGCGAATAAAGAGGATTCTGTGTTGGACTAACACCCGTGCAATTCAGCGGCTGATTGATTTGAGTTTATCTGAAGGACCTGGGTTTGCTGCACTCTATTTCCAGCTGTCAGTGAAGAAAAACGCGTCCGACCGTCACTCAGAGAAGGGGTCTGATCAGGACGCCCCCACTAGCAGCCCAACAACTCCCACTGGTGACAGGCAGACAAACTTCTGTTTCCGCAGAAGGCAGTCAGATAAAGTTTCCTACAGAAAGAGAGCTGTTGATTATCTGATAATACAGTCCAATAAACCTGAGCTGCTGGTCTCAAACAAGTCAAAATAATTGTAAAGATTTTTACATATTCTCTGAAGATACATCTAAATATGATATGCAACACAATGGGGAACCTTGACTTCAAATGTGTGTGTGTGTGTGTGTGTGTGTGTGTGTGTGTGTATGATATGCTTTCAGCACAGAGTAACCATGCTTGAATGTTAAATAAAAGAAACAAAACTACAATCAAACCCATGAAATATCAGTGTGTCACACCATGATATTAACTATTGAGTGCTGTGAGTTTGATTGGAAGCCTACACACAGTAAATACAGGTAGCAGAGCTGATTCAGACAGATGAGTTCTATGCATTACCTGCAATGGTCAGAAGATGGAAACCTTTGTGAAGCTGAAATGGTATCACACAAGAGTACTCCCATAACACAGAGGGCATGTTAACTCCCTCACCGTTTTCTGTCCCTTGCTGCTTTATATGCCCGCTCATAAACTGTGCATAATTAGAACAGAAGTTGGCTGGTCAAATCAGTCTGTTGAAGGCGGAACAGTGGTGCATAATGCACAAAAATGTGGGGTTTTTTTTTTTTTTTTTTTTTTTTGCTGTTGTTCATTTGGTTTGGTTATGTCCTTCCATGCACATCCCTGACAATAAATGATATAAATCATGGTACTTAGTCATGGAATATTTGACCAGTAATTGAATTAAGTTATGCACTATCACAGAAGTCATTTGTTCCAATTGCTCAGCTGGTACCCAGGGATGCATCTGTGATTAACCAGATATTACTGTAATTAGGAAATGCCATTACAACCCTGATGTACAACCTGTTGACAGCGTTGAATATCAGAATAACCCTGAGTAAATGTTTTAGTCATTGGACATTATGCATTTATTCACGCTCTGAATTACAGAGGTCATTAAGACATCAGCATGAACGAGAATAAAGACGTCATGTAAAGAGTTGGGTACGTTAACTGTCATTATAAAGCCATCTCTGGGAAAGAGCGTTTACTGCTGCATAGTTAACCGCTGAATTTTTGCCTTTGAATTACAGTAAATTATGGCATCAATACAATGGTGAAGAGGGAAAGGCACAGCCTATTTCACAGCATAAAGAAACGCATAGCAGGTTCTCCGTGATGTGCTGGAGAAACTGACAAAGAGCTGTTGTCTCTCCCCGCTCCCTCGCTGGTGATCAGCACTAATTTGGAACAAAAGCTCCTCGTTTCATTGTCCATGGCACAGGCTTAAGCAGGACACTGAGGCCAGCGTGCAGTCCGTCTGGAAACTCTGACCTCCACATGAACCGCTAGCTGGCAGATAACCCTCATATATGGACACTTACCTTTGTACTCACACTCAGAGAAAGAGAGAAAGAGAGAAGACTGATGTTCCTCTGCTAATGGTGTGTCTAATTAATACTCATGTTTATGTATTTAATGGCAGGGGTGATCAGTGCGGCATCTGTAAGTTGCTGTAGGCAATTCGTTTGTGAGTCCACTACTGCTGACATGCTGTAGATCTTCTAGTCCCTGAGTGTGAGTGAGCTAACATGATAGCTCATAATTCAACACAGTGCAGGGTGTTGCACACAGCGATGACAGGGGAGGGTGTGAGGCTGAGGTGCATCCAAACAGAATATTGCAGGAGGGATCCATTCGTCCCGCTCACAGCTGGAGTTAGAAACGGGAACTTTTCAGGTTATACCATCTCCACGGTGCAAGGAGAGAGTGGGCTGAGAATTACCATGCCCCTTGTGTGAGTTACAGACAACTGCTTTCCAAGTCGGTGTTCCAATTATTTGTTCACTAGTTTGAATGCTCACCAGTTTGAAAGCTGCAAAATCAAAGAAATGCATTTGAAAATGTTCATTAATAACTTGTGTATAATTTCAAATTCTAGTGTGTACTTATCAATGGAACTTTGCAAGGGCTGTGCAATGTTACTGGCAAGTATTGTTTTGTGAAACCATGACTACAGATACAAATGAAGTATTTACATGAAGCAAACCGTGTAATTGCATGGGGCCCTGAGCAGTTAACTGATTGGACTTTTTCATCTGGTTTTTTTATTGTCTCACTGTACTGAATGACTCATTAATTTTTGAGTCACCAGGAAAATGAGTTTGCATGGTATACTAGCTATTAATGGCATGTGAAAAATTTCACACCAAACTTGAAACAAATAAGGCAGGCTTGGCCAGACACCTTCTTTCCCATCGGCTAACTCGCCCTCTCCTCCCCGAATTAAAAACCAATCAGTATCTTTCCCAATACCTTAACAGCTTAAACTTGTTGTATTTGTACTTTGACACACCTATGCTGCTTTTTCACTATCATAATTATCTATGAAAGACTAGCAGTCACTGTAGCTGGTATCCCCATAAATATCATTAAATAATATTGTAATAAGAAAAAATAGAAAACTACAAGTTTTCTCTCAAACTCTTTCAGTTTGCTTGTTTTTTGGGGTGGCTTTGGCCGTGAAACAGAGCAGTCAAACCTAATTTTGTGTGTGTGTGTGTGTGTGTGTGTGATGAAGAACTCACTTAGATGAGAGTTGTGGCCTCTGAGCTCCGTTAAACATTAATACCAAATTAATCGCTGCCTCACTACTGCTAAGCATGCTGTATGAATGTGTCAAACCTCAGCCAGAAGGAGCTGCACTGACTTCTGATGTGAGTGTGAGGGCTGGTGAAAAGCTGATTATCTGTCTCTGTGAGTGTAGTGGGCAGGCTTACCTGAGGAGGGCACTCCTTATCCTTTACTTTAAACAAGACTGACATTAAACTGGCATCCATTTCTGTTATTCACCATCAGCCTGAAGTACTTGCCCATTTCTGAAATGCAGACCACAAGAATGGTCATTGCATCATCAGTAAATGGAGCAAAATTTTTCTCCAACACCAACCTGCTGGCACTTAATGCCACCCACAAATAACATGCAATATAAGCTTCCCAGCTTTAAATCACTCTCTGACACACGCTCACGGTTTCAGATTTGTCTCACTGTCAATATTTACATCTGTGATCCCTGACTTCAGTATGATAGGCTTTTAATGATCAATAGAGGGAATTGATTATGGGAACAGTGTGGACAGCAGCAGGTGAGTCATCGTGTGCACAGAAGCCAAATTTGCGTTTGATTCACTTACTCAGGCAGTAAGCTGGGAAATGTAAGGGCCGGCACAAACAACACTGCCAGGGTTCTCGCAATGAATCCCTAAATTATTGATTTAAATGAATGCGCACAGGAGCTTGCATATTCAGCGCGTGCCAGAGCTGAGGGCAAGCCAATCCTGAGTGTCGCAGGACTAACGACGGCTCTCTCTCCGTGGAGGTGTCAGGAACAACACGCCGCTCTCACCGTACCCCCACCTCACTGGCAACCATGTTCATTAATACATTGGAAGCATACAATATACTGTAAGTGCCAAATCCAATTCCCCCACTGTGGCTGTTTATGCATTTTCCAAAAACGCTGTTAGCAGTAAGCACCGAAAGGATGAGGAATTTATTGTCGCGTTTTCATTACATCAGCTTAAGTCAATTTATGTGTTGGCAGCAGCGTTAGGCTTCATGTACTATAAAAAACAAAAGTGGTTACATGGATGTTGGATGCTGTGACGGCCAGACAAAGGCTATAAAACTTTTTAACCCATTGGAGGAAAAGGTTAAAGGGTACTTTTCCATGATGCCAGGGCATCCTAGAGGGTAGGGAAACTTGCTGAAACTTGTTTCTCTCCTTGATGACAAGAGGTCACCATAAGGTTACACTGACACGTAGGACTTGTCTGCTACTTCACGTTCATGTCTGACAAACACTTACCTGAAATCTGTTTCAGCCTGTTGCTCTATATCTCAGACATTATCAGAAACCTTTACTATTTTTTAGCAACATATATTAATACTGAATTTAGTATACACACTGATATTCAGAATCTGATCAATGTGGATTTGTATGATCTATAAAAATGTGAAATGCATTACATGTAGTATGAAAATCGTTAATTTATGGGCAAATTCAAGAAAGGAGTTTTGCGCATTAATGTCACTAGCTACCCAATGCACACATTGATCAAGAAACAGTGTTCAACTCTAATATGAATATATATATGTAGTCACGATGGATAATCTATTTGAATGGGAAGCCTATGACTATACAAAAAATTGTATTGCAGCATATTGTAAGTCAACCTTTAAGTAGTCTACTATTAGTAGAGCATTCACAGTTGTGCCCACAAATGACCTCTGCGGTGTGCTAGCTAGTGGTGTTAGCTGGATTAACTGTAATGAGGCATATGTGATGCCTGTTACAACTAGCCGCCAAATCATCTGTATACATAGGACAGATTACAGCAGGGATTTCAGGTGTGAAGAAATTTATGATAATTAGACTTTGAAACAATTTACACTGTACATGCAGTTAGCTTGCCATGTATCAGCAAAGTATATTTAGTCTACACGTTCATTTTTTTCTTGGAATAAGAAACCAACCAATTTTGTGCTTTTTGATTTTTCAATAGTTTATAGTAATAGTTTATCCAGAGAGGGATGGTCTTTATGCAGCTGCCTAATGCCTTAAACTTTGCCTTGAAGTAGGCTATTGATCATATTGACAGAAAGCTTCTGAAAAGCAAAGATGATGATTTTTCTCATTAAATGGGCTACAATAACAGGCCACAATAACAGGAATACTGAGCTTTGAATCTGTCTGCTGTTTGAATAGGATAGACAATTTTAGATGGCCATCTGATCCTCATTTGCAAATAAAACGGGTATAATTTTAATAGCAAATAGCTGCATGCTGCCCTAGTCCCTGGGGTATTATCTGTCACTAATAGATGGTAGTGTGGAGCAGACAGAGGTCTGGATAAACATCTGGAGAGTCTCACATAAGCTTAGCCCAGGAGTGCAGCCCTGTGGAAAAGAGGTGTGCCCCGAACTTTGGCAGCACCTAATCTGCAAGAGCCATCTAGTCATAATTTCAGAAGCTTTCAAAAAGTGTTGTGTTGTATTTAAAAGTATAAAATGACTCAGAGACATTAAAGGTTGTAAAAGATTATCATTTTAATGACTCACTTCCAGCTACAGGAGCCTAAAGTCATCTTTCCATGACATTGTCTTAAGGGGCAATTGGCTACAAAAGAGCATAGGCAGTCAGCCCCTTATCTAACTACAAGTGGTAGTACAATGCCAGTTTACATTGCCTGTTGATTATTAGCAGGCTGATTTAATGAATGAATATCTGACTCCTTTTTCATCTTTCATTAATTTCATCTCTCACTGGAGATCCTCAATATTTTCTCCTCTTCAGACATCCGTATCAAAATTATTTTCTACTTATTGGAGACTGATTACTACACGATTTACATCTACCAAATGTAATCAGTCGATCAAACTTGACATGTTACAGCACTGATTTTACAGTTGACACAATGTGCTAAACATACTGTTTTTTCCAGAGGGAATCAAAAAACCAGAAAACCCTGACCCAATTGGGAAAACTGGAAAATTATTCCCTGACCCCGGGAAAAGGCGGTCGAGAGACTCCTGGAAAAAACATTTTGAAACGGGAAGAGACCACAGGATGGTAGCACATGAAATCTTCCTCTCCTTCTCTCATGACATATACACAAATATCTTCCTCCCTCTCCCTCTCTGTCCTTCTCCCTCCCTCTCTACCTCTCTATCTCCTCACCTAACTGGGTCCTCATCTCTATGCCTGCCACACGCAGTGCTGATTCTGTCCGGCTTCAGGGGAAAGCAAAAACATGATCAGGACTCTCGTCTCTTAACTCTGACTCACTTTACGCTTTTCCACTGCTCAGCTGTCACTTTATGATTGGCTCTAAACACGACCTGCTTGCTTCTCTGCATCAGCTGTGTTGCTGCCTTTCACCCAATCTGTTTTCACTTTATGCTGCTCTCAGTTCCAGCATTTTTAATTACCTGGTGAAGGGCCGGAGCACTGTAGGCTGAGCTTAATCGCCAGGTCCAGCTGCTCCTCCTCACTTAGGCTTTCGGCACGTCCACTGCTGTTGCTATGGAGAAAGAATCAGACAGACTCTATGGGCCAGTGGGTAGTGACAGCACTGTGTTTGTGTATCTAAACTGCCCCTGTGCATTCTGGGAGGGCATGCTCCCTGTGAAGCTCTTCCAGAAAAAACTGTGCAGTGTGTGAGGCCGGCATCGCCGGCAGGTGAGCTATTACCTGTATTCGTAGAACAGCAGATACGCGCTCTTCTCCCTCTGTCGTAAGACAGAGTCCTGGGACGCCCTCTTGACATGGCGGTCATCGAACATCAGCCAGCTGTCGCCATCCAGCCTGTCACTGACGTAATGACCTGCACAGTTACAGACATGTCAGTCCATGTAAGTCATTGTCTGCCTGCTTTTTACATCATTACGCTGAAAGTGTGCATGTTAGCGCACTTGCGTGTTTGTATCTGTGTTTCTTACCGCATGTTGTGCTTTGTCCGAGGTGGGACAGGACGCTCGTTATCCTGTAACGACAGCCCTGGGGAGCAGATGGAAAACAGCTGTCATCAGAAAGGGTACAGTTCCCCTGTTTCTTTTCTTTATTCTCTTTCTCCCTTTCTCTCTCACTCTTTTTATCTAACTCTCACTCCATTACTCTTTTTAACTCTACCCTTCTCTCTCTCCCTGCGCTCTCTCTCTCTCTCCTCACCTGATTGGCTTTCTCGCCCTGTCCCTTGCAGCCCTGTTTCTGTCCAGCTTCAGGGAAAAGCACGAACATGATCAGACTCTCATCTCTTAACTCTGACTCACTTTGTCTCACTGGCAGATGCCTTTCGCCTAATCTATTTTTCACTTTAAAATGCTGAAACTGAAAGAAGCGTAACTACCTGGAGGAAGGGAGGAGTTCTGCAAACTCAGCTCGATGGCCAGCTGCAGTTGCTCCTCCTCACTCAAACTCCCTACATAACCGCTGGTGTCGCTATGGAGACAGAGACAGATGGTCACTGACATAGTGGAGGGAAGGGGGTTTCCCTCTATGGGCCAATGAGTGGTGACAGTGCTGTGGCAGCTAGGATGTGAAAATATGGGTAAAGGGTAAAGTCCATTATAAGTGTGTGTGTGTGTGTGTGTGTGTGTGTGCGGGCACAAGCAGACACTCACCTCTCTGTCCCGTCTGCCTCACGTGGAGCCTGTACGCTCTCCAAGCAATGAGGGTGCAGGCTGAGATCCTGTGGGATCTCCACTCTGGTCTCCAGCTTTCGCAAGTTCCAGGTGGCATCAATTTCGAACCGCTTCAGCTGAATGACCAACACGCTGTGCAGAAACAGAAAGGTGAGGTTAACGATGAAACCAAGTGGCTCCAAGCACAACCAGCGCTCTCTCGCCTTCCTGTGGGTCCCCCTCCGAGCAGAGGCTGCATCTTACAGACATGCTGACAGTGTGGGGATGAGGAAGAGCTTACCGAGGCAGGGACAGGAACTTCATTTGCACCGATGCCTGCTGCCCAGGACACTTATCACAGCTGCGGTCGACCAGCGTTGCCTTTAGGACACAAATCACAGCACAGCATCAGAGCTTTGCTCAGAGGTAGTAGAATGCAAAATTAACTGGTAAATGATACCAGCAGTAGCTGTGTGTGTGTGTGTGTGTGTGTGTGTGTGTGTGTGTGTTCATGTGTGTGGAGGGGGGACTGACCTTGAAATACTGGCGAATGCTGTCCTCGAGGTTGCCCTGCGGTACTAAGTCCAGGGACAGGTGGCTGTACACCTCCGTCCCACAGACTCTTACCCCACAGCTTCCAGAAAGAGAGCCAGGAACAAGCGTTAGCACTTATAGGACATACTGTTTTACTTCTTGACATCTTACCTTGTCTTTTAGTTCTCTAGTGTCACATGGGGTGGGGGAATCCCAAATTCATAATGGAGGTGGGCAATGCCACACTCCAGTGAGGACTGCGTACCTGCAGCAGGTTCGAGTCACCTGCAGGCGGAAATCAAACGTTGACTCCACCGGACAGGTGACGCCACCGATGACGACACCACGCCGTAGGGCCAACGTCCATTCCTCCTTCAGCTGGGACAGGAGCACACTCAGAAACTCGTGTGCATCCTGCAGTCCGACAAAAAGATGCCATGAGGGATGGAGCTTGCCTTAGGCAACAGTGAACTGTGCCAGAAACGGTCTCCTACCTGCTGCTCATCCCCATAGAAATCAGGGAAACTGCTGGACACGGCCTGCTTGAAGGCCCTCAGCTGGACTGCCTTCTCCCTCATGTTGGGGCTCGCTCTCAGAGCATGTACATCTGAAAGGCACCTGCAGGGGGAGACAGAGAGGCAGCCGAAATCAGATCTCCCCACACACACAAACACATAAATAACTCTGTTCCATGGGCAGAACATGCCACATACGGCTGTGAAGGTTTGCTTCGGTCATCAGTGCAGTACTGGGATGGCATACACCACATAAATTTGAATGTCAAAGACACTTGGAGAGTAGAAAAATAATGTGACTTCTGTAAATTCTCAAACTACAGTTTCACAAATGGCAAACTAGTGTGCCAGCTAACATTAAAAAACAGTAATGCAGTGGTATCAATATTTTGTATTAATCCTTGTTGGATAATACTGATATCTTCATACTTGAACAGATGGCTTCCCAAGCCTGGTTTCGTGAACTGATTGATGAATTCCTGCATGCCAAACAGACACTGCAATGTAGCGTTCAGGTAGCACGTATTTCCAATGTTTGGAAGCCTGTAGCAGAAAAAAAGACATGGACACATCTTGGTGTTCAGGTTTTGGGTACTTCAGACCTCCATCTGAGGGCAGAGTGGTCTTTAGCTCTTTAACTTCCACTGACACAGTCTGCTAGCTGATTTCATCACAACCAGAGATTTTGAAAGATTTTAAATAGGGAATTAACTCAAAGTGGATGCAGGATCTGGAACTTACAGTCACTGCACTGTGCATCAAACTCACACTCACCTGAAACACACATCACTGGTAACATGTCATACAATGTCTACAGCCTCAAAAGAGATCTTCATATTCTTACCCCAACAGAGTGTGGTCCTTGTTACTTTTGTTCCAGGACTCAGATGGGTTAACCTGGAAGCCAGAGGAGGGCCGGTGCGATTTTAACACCCTGCTCTTGGGATTTGTTGGGCTTTGTCCAGCCTTCTCATGGTTCCAACAGGTATCCAACCAGCTGTCTGTCACAGACCTGCAAGAGGGCAAAACCTCTTGAGTGATGGCTGCAACAGCGCTGGTTAAACTGCACTGGCACTGCCACACAGTACACATGTCTGATTATATGTACGATTGCTGATCAGATTTCTGTATAAGTTTTTACAGAAATTGCTAAGGGTTACAATAGACAACAGCACAACATAGATAATGTGATTAAAGGAGAGGATCTGTATTGTGAAGAAAATGACCACTTACCCTTCTGTAGATACTGAAGGGACAGTTGTGAGCGTGGAGATGGTAGATGGGGACCTAGACGATGACTGTCTACACGCCACAGCAGAATAGGAGTGAGAGTCGTTACAGGGAAGGTGTGTAGATGGAGGTTTTGAGAGGACGGAAGGAGGTTTAGGTGACTGGACAGGGGACGGCTTCAGGAGGTGGGCAGAAGATTTAGGTGGGTAGTTCAGAGAGGGTTTAGCTGGTACAGGAGAGGGTTTAGACAGGTGGTAGGTTTTAGGGGGGAGTTTAAGTGAATGGGTGGGGGTGGGTTTAGGAGGTAGAGGAGGTGGTTTTGGTGGCTCTTTTGAAGAGGGCTTAGGGGGGAGGGGGGAAGGGATTGGCACCTCTTTGGGGGATGGTATCTCTTTGGGGGATGGTTTATGGGGGAGAGGGGAAGGGATTGGCACCTCTTTGGGGGATGGTTTAGGGGGGAGAGTGGAAGGGATTGGCACCTCTTTGGGGGATGGTTTAGGGGGTAGGGGGGAAGGGATTGGCACCTCTTTGGGGGGATGGTTTATGGGGGAGAGGGGAAGGGATTGGCACCTCTTTGGGGGATGGTTTAGGGGGTAGGGGGGAAGGGATTGGCACCTCTTTGGGGGATGGTTTAGGGGGTAGGGCGGAAGGGATTGGCACCTCTTTGGGGGATGGTTTAGGGGGTAGGGCGGAAGGGATTGGCACCTCTTTGGGGGATGGTTTAGGGGGTAGGGGGGAAGGGATTGGCACCTCTTTGGGGGATGGTATCTCTTTGGGGGATGGTTTATGGGGGAGAGGGGAAGGGATTGGCACCTCTTTGGGGGATGGTTTAGGGGGTAGGGGGGAAGGGATTGGCACCTCTTTGGGGGATGGTTTAGGGGGTAGGGCGGAAGGGATTGGCACCTCTTTGGGGGATGGTTTAGGGGGTAGGGGGGAAGGGATTGGCACCTCTTTGGGGGATGGTTTAGGGGGTAGGGCGGAAGGGATTGGCACCTCTTTGGGGGATGGTTTAGGGGGTAGGGCGGAAGGGATTGGCACCTCTTTGGGGGATGGTTTAGGGGGTAGGGCGGAAGGGATTGGCACCTCTTTGGGGGATGGTTTAGGGGGTAGGGCGGAAGGGATTGGCACCTCTTTGGGGGATGGTTTATGGGGTAGGGCGGAAGGGATTGGCACCTCTTTGGGGGATGGTTTATGGGGGAGAGGGGAAGGGATTGGCACCTCTTTGGGGGATGGTTTATGGGGTAGGGCGGAAGGGATTGGCACCTCTTTGGGGGATGGTTTATGGGGTAGGGGGGAAGGTTTAGGGGGGAGGGGAGATGGTTTAGGTGAAGTTTTAGGAGCTTCTTTAAGGGATTGTTTAGAGGGAAGGGCAGAGGGCTTTGTGGGGAGGGGAGACGGTTTAGGAGGGAGGGGACAAGTTTTAGGCTCCTGTTTAGCGGAGGGTTGAGGGAGGAGGAGAGGGAGTTTAGGGGTTAGTGGAGAAGGTTTAGGATCCTCTTGTGAGGAGAGTTCAAAGGAGAGAGGAGGTTTAGAAGCCTGGGTATGGGAAGTCTTAGGGGGTAGGGGGCAAGGTTTTGGAGGAGTGGGCAGAGGCAGGCAGCTCTCAGTTGTCAGGGGTTGAGCCGTCGAAACAGGCTGGGCTGCCTTGCTGCTTCTGCCTCGTTTCTGCCTCCGTTTTTTGTGACTGAGACTCTCCCCTTCGGGCTGGGTTGTACTGCTCGGCAGGGGTGTAGGAGTCGGGGGTGGGGAGGGGGGCGAGGTGACAGGACAGGAAGGGGATGGAGAGGAATCGGAGAGTTCCCTTTTTGATCTCTTGTTCCTCTTCCTCCTCTTGCTGCCTTTGTTCACACTCTCAGGTGTAGAGGAGACCGAGGGGGAATGAGAGAGGGCAGATGATGGGGAGAAGGAGGGTTTTGGAATATCGTTGGGAGTGGGTCTGCCCGCTGGGGGGACAGAGGGGGGAGGAGGGAGTTTAGGGAGGAGTGAGATGCAGGGGACAGGGTGGGAAGAGATGTACAGGACAGGGGAGTAAAAGGCATAGAGGGCTCGGGGGGAGGGAGAGTCGGACACAGGAACAGGCACGGCACAGAGGACATGAAAAGACAGGGTACACAGGACACGACGGGAGAAGGCGGAGATGATGTGGAAGGAGAGAGTACACAGCACACGATGCGGAAGGCCACAGACATGACGCGAGAAAGTGACACTGATGGAAAAAGGGTGAGGGAGGGAAATGTAGGGGACACGAATGTAGGCATGAGGGAGAAGGGAGGTATAGGGGACCAGATGGGGAAGGACCGAGAGGGCGAGGGTGTTTGCAGGAGGGAGGCAGGATGTGACGGGATGAGGTGTAGGAAGCAGGGAGGCAGCGGGGGCAAAAGTCACAGAGCTTGACGGCGCAGGGGTTGCGGCTGTAGATGAGACACAGCCTGCCACCAGTGGAGTCCCTGTAGGCAACTCGGGCTCCTTTGGGTCACCCGTCTCCTCTGCCAGCGGTGGACAAGATGGAGGCTCCTCTTTGTTAGCCTTTTTTCGCCTCCACCATTTTGGCTTCCACTTACTCTTCTTCTTCGGTTTTTCTTTAACCGGCTCAACTTCCTCGTCTGAATGCTGCTCCTGGGGATAGGAGGGATACGTAATTTCTGTCACATCTATTAGACAGCTGGTAAAAAGTCTGACAACAATGATGTCATACGGTTCAGCAGTATTTTGATATTTCAGTGTTTCAATATTAGATGCTAAGTTCATACTCCATAGATTAGATACATTATATATGAAATCAAAAGGTGGAAAATATCTAATTTGGTTAGGAATAATACAAAAATGAGCTCTCCTATACACCACATCAGTTAGCTAGCCATCTGTAGTGTTCACTCAGGAGGTAGACATGTGCCAAAACTGATGTTCTTGACGGTGTATAATAAAAGAAAACAAAAAATGACTGCAACCCACCCGTAATTTGCTGCTGCAATTTAAGATTTAAACAAGTGTGAGATCAGGATTTGAGAAGGTTTAGTCTTTTTAGACGTTTATATTTGCTATAGGTAAAACCAGTCCACTCTTGGGAGTTTTTACTCCCTTATCCTGCTTGGTTTTACATTTACAAAGATGTATTCTACCATTTACACATTTTAAGTGTTAAAATTGCCTAATTCTTTTCCACATGTATACTAATTGTCTAATGTCAGAAATGGTGGTTGCAGTTTACATTATTTTAAGAAATCACTACCAAAAAATAAGCTGCCTTGTAGTAATAATAATAGCTTATTCACAGTTCAAAATCTGTCTAGAAATGTTTTTTTTTCTGAAACCTTTTGATTTGTGTTGCATAAGCTATGTACAAATGCCATAACTATTTGACCTCCCCAAACAACACGATGTGCAAAGTTCCTTTTTGGCTCTGCTATTATCTCAATTATCTTGGTATTTCATCGTATCATCATATGGAACAATACCACCAAAGGAAACATTCATATTGTTTCCTTACTGGGGCATTAGAATCAAAAACTGCTTCCAATATTATACTGATCCGGAACAACTAAAACACAGAGCTGTTAGCTATGTTTCACAAGCATTGGTAACAAAGTTTTTGTTTTTTCTACAGATCTAAAATCTGTTCATGAGCAAAGACTTTGAATGTTGCATTCACTAAAAAGACTTGACTTTTTCCTAAACAAAGAACAGTTCACTTTGGTTAAATGACTATGAACCAAAATGTCAGTGTTTCAAAATGTGACTCCACACTCTTTTACATTTCCCACAGCAGCAATGTTGCCAAATTGGTTGATTCAATCTGTCAATTAAAACATCAACAGACTCAATCACTCAAGATTGAATAACTAAATCAATAAATATCCAGCCAAATATCCAGTACAAAAATCCATTGAATGTTTTCCTAGTGCCTAGTTTACCTGACCACGACTGATTCATTCACTACCTCATTCAGTGACTGACAGACTATTTAGTTCGTTCGTTCATTCATTCATTCCATCATTGATTAGCTGGTTGACTGAGTGAATCATTAATCAATTGTCTGAATGGTTTATTGGCCAACTGATTGATGTATGTATTGAATAATTGATAAATTATGATTAACTAATTGATTAGGTTATTGGCTGAACGGTCATTCACTTAATAATGGATATATTGATTGATATACTAATTGATATATTTTGCATCATGGAGTCACTATTTATTTGATGTACTAATTATTTTTGTAAAATGAATTATCAAATTGACAAATTTGCTCTCACATACAACTAAGTTCAAAGTCCAAAGAGTTGAATAATCAATCAACCTCATCAACCACAGCCATTAGAATAGATTGAAATTGTACTTACCGCAACGCAGCACAAAAACAAGCGCTTCAAACGCATTCTGATCGCTAGTATCTGATCGCATCAGTGTATGGATATGATATGATGATTATAGCTAGATTGGTAGCAGATATATACATTAGGCATGTCTGTGGACTGTTGTGGCGTCACAATAGACCCCTCTGGTAGTCAAGTTTCTATTGTTACGCTAGATGGCGTTCGATCTCAGACACGTGCCTTTGCAGTAAAGAAACAAAAAAGTAACCTCCGTTACACGTCATTGTCCTTGAGTCATATTGTAAAAATTCAGCATTATCGGTTGCATGGTTTTGGGCGAGTAAAACCGGATAACTACTATCCCACTGGACAAGTGAGGATTCAGCACAAATTTAGCGTTTCAGTTCGCAAATCCCCGGTTTCAGTGTCGTGAGTCTCGGATTCATCCCTGGACGAATTTAACGATGGCTATCAGGCTAGCTAGCATCATAGAGGGAGAGTAGAGACCCAATGTAATAAGTCATAAGTTTATTGATTAGCCCACAAGAAAAATAATTCGCGTGGTGCCTAACATTCCAACCCATCCCAATACGCATCCTATTCACAGCTTGCTATCTTGCGAATCTAAAACAGGGACATACTGACAGACAGCTAGTGGCCACCAAGCAGACATCGCGCTGCGATAGTACTGACTCTGAATAGTACTCGAGTACTGAGTAACCGCTTCCGCTGTGCGAATCGGAATGTGTGCATCCTCTGTAGAAGCGACAGTTACCGGACACGTGCAAATGATTGTTTCCAACAAAAAGAAAGCAAGGAGTTCTTGCAGCGACTAAGAGAGCATCTGAACGGTATTCTGTAAAGATTAATGACATAAACAACGATGTTTCAAAAGCCAGCTTTGTGTCCAGCTTGCTCACTAGCTAGCGAATCCAGCAGGACTGTGCGATAATGTCAGAACCGTTACAAAAGCGCCAGTATCGTTGCAAGCTTGGTAACCACTTTCTTTAGTGGAATAACATGTAATCAAAGGTAAAACACTCTGTCTCCCAACTTTAATATATTGCTAACCTTATGTTCAGCTAACTATCGTTCCGTTTTATGAAAGCGTTATGCCACTCGAACGCTTTCATAATGGTGCATCTTGGAATGACCTCGGGGGTTCCCTAAACATACCTCCCTGGCAGTAAAAACATGGCTGACACACACCCCATGTCGAGCCGCTGCGCGAAACTGCAGGTGGAACAGGGCTAGGTAAGCGCGTGAAGGTCATGCAGATCAAGAGCCTGCACATCGCCTACGGGACGCTTAGTTTAAAGGCCTGTGTACAAGTCCTATGCAAATTTACTGTCTGAAAATTTGATGCTCCAATGCCTTTTTTCGGTCGCAAACTCTTGTCAGGACAGATAAAGATATTGTCTAGGAACGATGACACTTTGATCATAATGTTGCTGTCAGAAACGAAAAAAGACAGCAACTGGGTCAACCCATACTGAAAAAGAGGAAAGAGCCTCTTTAGTTGAAGGCCAAACAGCTGTCACTGCAGCTAGTTAGGTTCATAACTAAGACTGAATTTAAATGTTGAACTGATAGCCAGCTAACGTTAGCTAAGTTAGCCCGCATTAGTTCTTTAGTTACCTTCGCTGTCTGCCGCCCGTTGCCTTAATCCCGCCAACATAACGAAAGACATTTACGTTGGCTCACGTTAAACACTGTTGCAAACGATACTTTTAATCGTCTTTGTATTTATCTTCAATCGTGTGTAATAAATTGGCGATATTATTAAGCAGTTGAAAGTTGTAAGTTGGAAAGTAGCTAACTGACTATTTATTGTATTGAATGATACCCCTTTTCTTATAAAGTGCAAATGTTAATTTCGCTATAAATGTCTTAGCAGGCAAATAACTTTAACTACTGTTAATTTTAACAAATGTAGCATGGTTGCCATCGTAAGAGTCATCTCAGTGCTCATCCCACCTGCAGTCTTTTCCTTTGATAACTTCATGTCGTGGATATAACCCTCCATGACAAATTACATTTCCTTTTGGAGACAATCAGATTTAAATTGGGCTATCTTTTGGCAATACAGCTGTTTATTTAATTCAATATTCTCCCTCTGCGCTGCTCGGGTGTTGATGGCTTGTCCGTCTTAGCAACAGTAACTAAGGGGCGGGACTTAGCGAAGAGTCCGTTACCAGTTACTGCCTGTTTTGTTTTGAAGGTGATGACGTCTAGCTGATGACCGTTATATCGCGTCGGTTAGGCCGATCGCGGCTGAGCAAATTGCAGTAAAGGAAAAATTAGTTTTAGCGGCATAGGAGTGCTGTTCACGGTATGATTTTGGACATCTGAGAGGTACAGTAAGGTTGGTAACTGAATAGATTATTTGGGATAATTATGAATAAATATAGAAAATTGGAGTATCAGTTTTTTTAACGATGTGCTTATTTGTAACTCACGCCAGAGCGTTAACTTAACCTTACGCTACAATACAGTTCATTTTAACCATCTCGCCCGTAACACATAATGAAGATCAGTTATAGCTCGATCTCATCTCTGCAGAATGAACACTCAGTTTAATTTTTTATTGTCGAGGAAATGTTGACTAAAAAGGCAGTGAAGATCCGATCATACTCTACAGAAGCCTTCCCAAAAACCCCCCTGACAGACCACCAACCACCAAAATGGCTGGCTGCTAATGTTAAGAGGGCAACAAGAAATACAGAGTATTCTCTCATGCATAATTTCAGAAGTGCAAAACTCCGCGTAAACTGTGTTTAGCTTACCTGTTTGTACTTCAGTATTCAAGCATAGCTGATGGTGTTTTTCTTGATTTGTGAGTGAAATTCGTGGTTGTCCTTTTATATGTAGCGGTGATTACAAAACGATGGTTTAACTCGCTAGTTTAACGGCAGCTTTCTGTTAATTCCAGGTGTCCCGCTGACTGAAATGAAGAGGCCAGAGCGCCTTACTCTTCCACATTGCAGCGATTCATCGTCAAAACAGCAGTATAAATAGGTAGGCCATGTGCAGACATACGCTGTTCTCATATTGATGTATACTTATTTTATGTTTGATAGGCTACATGAAAACTGCCGAGGCGGTGGCCATGATGGATACACATCTAGCTGGACCGCAGCTGCCTATGAAACGTCTCTACCATTTTTCTTTGTCTGTGAAAGACTAACTAAAGGGTTTAGTAGTGAAAATAAACACTTAATTGTCTGCTCATTTGTTACTGTTTATTGTACCTATTTTGGGAACATATTTCATAAAAGATTTGTTTTCCTTGTGTAGTTCTCAGTTTTTTCCAAAAACTCCATTTTTTTGTGTATTGCTCCAGTGAAATCTGTATGATTCGTATGAGTTTTTTCTGTCTTGAGAAAAAAGTACTACAACTTCTCAATGAACCTTCCTTCTGTGACCTTCCTCGTGTGTGAATCAGAATGAGAGACTGAATGGGCCACAGGAGCAGGGAAATGCAAGACAAAGAGCAAAGCAGGTATGTGTAGGAAGGAGAGGCAAGTCAGGGTAAATCTGTATCTATCTCCTCTTCAAATGAGCTTCTGAAAAGCAAAGATAACGGTGTAATAATTTTTCCTCATTAAATGGGCTACAATAACAGGCCACAATAACAGGAATACTGAGCTTTGAATCTGTCTGCTGTTTGAATAGGATAGACAATTTTAGATGGCCATCTGATCCTCATTTGCAAATAAAACGGGTATAATTTTAATAGCAAATAGCTGCATGCTGCCCTAGTCCCTGGGGTATTATGTATCACTAATAGATGGTAGTGTGGAGCAGACAGAGGTCTGGATAATCATCTGGAGAGTCTCACATAAGCTTAGCCCAGGAGTGCAGCCCTGTGGAAAAGAGGTGTGCCCCAAACTTTGGCAGCACCTAATCTGCAAGAGCCATCTAGTCATAATTTCAGAAGCTTTCAAAAGTGTTGTATTTAAAAGTACAAATACATGACTCACAGAGACATTAAAGGTTGTAAAAGATTATCATTTTAATGACTCACTTCCAGCTACAGGAGCCTAAAGTCATCTTTCCATGACATTGTCTTACGGGGCAATTAGATACAAAAGAGCATGGGCAGTCTGTGTTTAACATTATGATTCTTTCAGTTTCAGCATTTTTAATTACCTGGTAAAGGGGAGGAGCACTGTAGACTGAGCTTGATGGTCAGGTCGAGCTGCTCCTCTTCACTTGCGGCATGCGACATGTCCACTGTTGTCGCTATGGAGAAAAACTCAGACAGTCACTGACATGGTGGAGGGAAGGGGGAGTTTCCTCTGGGTCAGTGGGTGGTGACAGCACTGGCTGCAGGATTGTGGATCTAAACTGCCCTTTTGCATTCTGGGAAGGCATGGGGCAGGGCAGCTCCCTGACAAATCTGCCCACCTCTGCTGGATCACTGGGGAACCCTTCCTGTCCTGCTCTCCCTCTCTAACATCACCACCTCTGATCTGCAGTGTGGCTGCAGACTCCAGCACAGGCATGCTCCCTGTGAAGCTCTTCCCGAGTGAACTGTGCAGTGTGTGAGGCCGGCATCGCCAGCAGGTGATGCCTGTATTCATAGACGAGCAGATATGCGCTCCTCTCCCTCTGTCATAAGACAGTCCTGGGGCACTTTCTTGACATGGCGGTCATCGAACATCAGCCGGCTTTCACCATCCAACCTGTCATTGACGTATTGACCTGCACAGTTACAGAAATGTCATTCCATGTAAGTCATTGTCTGCCTGCTTTTTACATCATTACACTGAAAGTGTGCATGTTAGCGCACTTGTGTGTTTGTATCTGTGTTTCTTACCGCATGTTGTGCTCTGTCTGAGGTGGGACAGGACGCTCGCTATCCTGTAACGACAGCCCTGGGGAGCAGATGGAAAACAGCTGTCATCAGAAAGGGTACAATTCCTGTTTTTCTTTCCTTCATTCTTTCTCCCTTCCTTTCTCTCTCCTAACTCCTACTCTTTATCTCCCGCTCACTCCCTTACTCTTTTTTAACTCTACCCTTCTCTCTCTCTCACTTGCTCGCTCTCTCTCTCTCTTTCTCTCTCTCTCAATTCAATTCAAAATACTTTATTGGCATGACATATTTTAAAATGCATATTGCCAAAGTGTAATAATAACAACAATCAGTCATAACAAAAGTCAATGGACATTTGTCCAGCTTCATGGAAAAGCACAAACATCATTAGGATTCATCTGTTATCACTGACTCACTTCACACTTTTCCACTGCTTAACTGTCCCATTGTGGTAGGTTCTAAACATGACCTGCTTGCTCTATTTGCTGTGCTGTTGTCTCACTTTTTACTGGCTTTTACCTAATCTATTTCTCACTTTAAAATGCTAGAACTGAAAGAAGCGTAACTACCTGGAGGAGGGGGGAGTTCTGCAAACTCAGCTCGATGGCCAGCTGCAGCTGCTCCTCCCCACTCAAGCTTCCTATGTAACCGCTGGAGTCACATTGGAGGCAGAGACACATCACTGACATGGTGGAGGGAAGGGGGTTTCCCTCTGTGGGTCAGCCTGCAGAGAGAGAGAGAGGGAACCATAGAGGAACAAGCATTAGCATTTACAGAGCAGACACCAATACTGTGTTTTACTTCTTGACATCTTACCTGGTCTTTTAGTTCTCTAGTGCCACATGGGGTCGGGGGGAGCCCAGTCTGTCAGTGGATTATAGATATGTATGTGGCTGCTCGCCTGAAGGAAGGCACAGCTAAGAAGTGGGCAACGCCACGCTCCGGTGAGGCGGAAATCAAACGTTGACTCCACCGGACAGGTGACGCCACCGATGACGACACCACGCCGTAGGGCCAACGCCCATTCCTCCTTCAGCTGGGACAGCAGCACACTCAGAAACTCGTGTGCATCCTGCAGTCCGACAAAAAGATGCCATGAGGGATGGAGCTCGTCTTAGGCAACAGTGAACTCAGATTTGTAAGGTGTGTGTGTGTGAGTGCATGCACGGCTGTGCCAGAAACGGTCTCCTACCTGCTGCTCATCCCCATAAAAATCAGGGAAACTACTGGACACGGCCTGCTTGAAGGCCCTCAGCTGGACTGCCTTCTCCTTCATGTTGGGGCTCGCTCTCAGAGCATGTACATCTGAAAGGCACCTGCAGGGGGAGACAGAGAGGCAGCAGAAGTCAGATCTCCCCACACACAAACACATAAATAACTCTGTTCCATGGGCAGATCATGGCCACATACGGCTGTGAAGGTTTGCTTCGGTCATCAGTGCAGTACTGAGATGGCATACACCACATATGTTTGAATGTCAAAGACACTTGGAGAGTAGAAAAATAACGACTTCTGTAAATTCTCAAACTACAGTTTCACAAATGGGGAAACTAGTGTGCCAGCTCACATGAAACGCAGTTAGTAGAGAGACGCGGACGGACACACTCAGGTCACTTGTTTCCTCTGCCGGTGGCGGACAAGATGGAGACTCACCCTTTTTATCTGCCTTTCTTTGCCTCCACCATTTTGGCTTCCTCTTCGTCAGTTTTTCCTTAACCGGCTCTTCCTCCTCATCTGAATGCTGCTCCTGGGGATGGGAGGGATACGTTTTTAGTAATTTTCTGTCTTAGTAATTAAATACTTTAGTAGTGAAAATAAACACTTAATTGTCTACTCATTTGTTACTGTTCATTGTACCTATGTTGGGAACATATTTAGTTTACACGTTTTTGTATTCAATTCAATTTTATTTGTATAGCGCTTTTTACCACACAAGTTGTCACAAAGCAGCTTTACATTGTTCCCAGGCCTGAGACCCCCTGTGAGCAAGCCTAAGGCAACAATGGCAAGGGAAAACTCCCTAATTTACAGGAAGAAACCTTGAGCAGAACCTGGTTCAGAGGGGGAGCCCATCTGCTTCTGGCCAGCACTCGGCAGATGGAATTAGTTTTCCTTGTGTAGTTCTCAGTTGTCTCAAAAATCATTTAATTTCTCATTTTTTGTGGATTGCTCCAATATGTCTTTGAAGAGAATTTAGAGACAGATTTTTGTATGGTTCATAAATGAGGGTTTTTTTTTTTTTTTAATTATTTTTTATTTTAAATTTTTTTTTCCCGTCTTAAGAAGTACTACAACTTTTATGGAGGAGCCTTCCCTCTGTGTCCTTCCTCATGCATGAATCAGAATGAGATTCCTCACCTAATTCATTTCATAGGCAATATGGACAATACATAACTGGCATTTCAACAGATGGCTGTGGTCTGTTAATGCTGCTAGAGTCAACATTAGCATAGCGTCGTTTCTAAATGCAACGAGTGAATATTTCTCTGAGATCGCCTCTTACCCTCTCATCACCTCGTAGTAGTGAGGCTGTGTAAATGTGAGCACCAGTGTTCCAGGTGTAGAGGAGGGGAACAGATGGGAGATGGGTGAGTACACAGGATCAATCAAGAATGACTTAAATATGCATCAGTTTTAACCCTGCAGTGCATGACGAACTAATTCATCTGTATTGCAGGCTGTAATTTTCTGAGTTGTATGCAGTGCATACTATGTTTATGAAGATGTGATATATGTAAGGTACAAAACCATAAACCTTCCTCTGAGGGTCCGTTAGTGCATAAATATATCAGCACTACACTCCATTCTATTGATATTCCCACTGGCATTTCATTAAAAAAATTGAATTTCAGAGTTGGTAGGAATGGTATGGACCTTTGCTTGAACATTTGATGAAACAGTTATTGCAATATAAGAAGCAAGTAAAAGGTTTTTTTTGCATTTCTGGTACTTATGCTGTCTAGGGTAACAGACACAATCTTATTTTCCTAAGGGTGATGGAGGCAGGGGATCTAACAGTAGGAAGCTCATGCTTTACTGGGCCAGTGAACAGATTGTGTAGAACTGAGGTGATCTCATGATAAATATGGGCTCAATCAATACAGATGTCAAAGCAACACATAAGAATAATCGCCTCAGTCCTGGGAGAGCAGGAAACCAAAATTACGGCTATTGCACACCAGTATTTCACCCCTTCTCTTGTTCTTAGCCCATTATAGGAAAATATCAAAATCGCAGCCGTTCTCCTGAATGACGGTTTTACCAGAGGCATCTACATCCAAACCTGGGCAAAATGGTGTTCATGTCATATTTTGTGGATGCCTTGAAAATTTAAAGATTTGCCAACTTTTGATTTGTTAAAGGTTAAAAACTGTGTTCATGACTTCATGTTATAAGCCTTTGTACCACACACACACATACTTTGTAGGTCTACATTATAATTTTAATAATGCATACTTTTTTGTGTGACCCCTTGAGATCCCCCCCACCCCCTCCCTTGTTCCCCTATTTATAGTACATTAAAAAAGATCAATTTTCTAAGGGGTGGAGGACATTTTTCTTGGACATATGCACATGATGCTATCTTCAGTCAATGTGTACAACTACAGGTATATCAGGGTGCCTCTAATCACCAAAATCACACAGAAGTTGGGGCTTAAATTTGAACTGCACCGTTCCCGCAGGAGACTGCAGAAAGGAGATTACAGTGCATTAATACAGGTGGCCAGGGCTAAAGGCAGGGCCGCGTTCGGCAGCCTCATGGGCTGATTTACATACTGCAAATGGGAGAAAGGGAATGTGCAGCAGACCGCTGTAACACTGCGTCTGTGTTACGGCCACCCAAAGGAGAGTTTTAATCAGCGCTGCTGTACGCAGGCTGTTCTGGAAGATGGCATAAATCATGCCTGATTGATAATTGAGTTGACACGAAAAGGGCCCGTGTAATTACAGATAGACACGGTGGACCCCCTGGTACAGTGACACATTGCAGCCAGAGCCAAAGGGACTATTTGGTGGATTAAATGCACACAGCAGTTATGCCCTGGAGACCAGCAATTCCTCGACCTGTGTGGCCACCACAGAAAACTCATTAACAGTTGTGGCAAGTTTGCCGTTATGAGTAATCAAGCCATATAAACAATGTTTTTTGTAGGAACATTTCATGGCTCAATCTGTCCTCAAAACAGCTGTTACTGTTGTCTTCATCTGAAGTCCATAAACAGGGACTGTTTGTGAGGTTGCTCTGTATGATGTCCGTGTGTTTGTGTCAAACATCAGAAAGACGTCAGAACAAAAACAGTATTAGCAGAGGATATGTTTGTCACATATTTTTAATTGTATGAACTTAAATGGAAATGAATCCCAAAGGATCTCTAGCTTGTGTTTTGTCCAATTAACCAACCAGCTTGCACATTGTAGCACCTTTTAACCTTTCATGAGATGCACATTTCATAAGCTTTTTAAGGCGACAGTGCTGACATGCAGTATTAATGTCAATTGATTAGAAACTGTTATTAGCTCTGATCTCATGTTAGACATGAGTGAGCCAGAGGTCCAGATGGAGTCCTTATCAAGCACTTAAGCGTGTTCCGTCTAAGCTGGGTATTTTCTTGGGAAAGGGCCCCGCAATTATTTCACTTAAGGAAATGAAAGAAAAAGTGATGCCCCATGGACAGGAGGTCAGAGTGAAAGTCAAAGCAGCCATCAGGATGCAGTGAAGAGCAGCATCCTCACGGCGGAGGAGGAAATGACTCATTTACTTGAAGCAAAGGTTTGAGTACCAGAGGTTTCCAGTATGTGATTGCGTGCTGTGACTATATGCATCCTCTATCCAAAATGGAAGAGAGTCATTTTTATTTGAAGACAGTACTCTCCCAGGGTAAAGATCTGCTGATTACCTATCCACAGAGAATCCTGGCAATACGCAACCATTATGGTGGTTCTCTGATCTTCTCACACATACAGTGGCTGCAGAATAGCTCAAAAGCTACAAACAGTTTGCACCAGTCCTCAAAAGCCAGGGATAGAGACAGGGTAAAAGACTTGTCTCACAATTGTACGGTCATGAATATAAGCATTCATTCATATTTATATTTACTGTATCTGAATTTGATGTTTTGATCACCTTTGTGCTGCCTACGGCTCTACAGTTATGCATGAAGAGGCCATGTCCAATTCTTTTTTTATAACCAAAACAAATAATTCATTTTTACTTATGTATTTATTCATTTTCATTCTTTTGCAAATATAGCTGCCATATTTATAATAGATGGTATATACTGTGTGAGTATCTATACGCACAGACATGCAGATATTACTACAGCAATTTCTCAGATTTTTCTTTTTTTAAATTCCTGTGTTTATAGCACCTTGTAAATGTATGAGTGTGACTGCAGACTTTCAGATATCGCTAAAATACATGAGACTGCAGTCAGGTTCATAAATTAATCACACAGACTGAGGAGAATAACTGGAGGAGTCGAAGACCACAGTCTGTGATAAACTGCAGGGTCTCTGCTGACACCTTACACAAGTGAGTTCATGGTCAGGGTGGATTCTCATCTGCTTACATCAGGAGAAATGAATGGGGGGGGGGGGGGGGGGGTACATTAAACTGGTGTATAATAGACAATGCTGGATGTACAGGGAAGAGGAATGAACCTGAAAAACACCAGTCTGCTAAAATGTCTGGAATTTAACAAACAGTCAATTAATATTTATACTCTGATCAGCAGGGTTAAGTGAAATTAAGTATGTAATGATGTATGTATGAAGTTCTTTGGCCTTCACTTTGTTAAGTTAGTTATTCTTTGGTGATGGCTGAATTCGCATAGCATATTTGTAAAGTAAAAAAAAAAAACACGTTTTCGTCAAAGTTAATGACAGCTGTTGATTGAATCCAATGATTGGAGCACCTGAGAAAAATAAACAAAAAAAATTGTGGCAATAATAGCCAATAAGAGTCTGCAGAGGATAGATCCTTCTGACCTTTCCATCGATTCGTTTAAGGCCATGATGCAAAGTCTGGGCAAGAGAGGATAAAAGGGGAGTGGTGCACTGGGAGAGAACAAACGGCCTGTTCGTACCAGTGCTGTTCAGTGAGCCCGGCTCAGTGGCATTACCTCACTGGCAGCTGATTCCTGTGGGTAAAGGGCTGACACAGGGGGGCATCAGTACACATCCAGCCAGACACCAGGCCAGTCCCACCGAGAAGCAGCGGTGTCGGAAATGAGGGAACTGACTGCATTAATTAATGGGAATTAAAAGAAGTGTTCTGATAACTGAAATGATTGCTATACTGTCCTGAGAACCTATAAACATATTTTATTATATTGTTCCACAAAACAATATATTGTATATAACAATGTATTGTTGGGCTTGTCCAACAGATCAGGTTGCAAGAGTAGCAGATTTATGAATGTGCATAATCACCATGTGCAGTTTGTGTGACTAATTCAAACTAGGCAAAAAGCTGATCCTAAAAAAAAAATTTAAAATAAAGTACTGTAGTCAGGGAAAAGTCCAAAATAATGAAAGTGTCAATCTCAAAACTGCAAATAATAAGGAATTACTGTAGTCTTAAAAGAGGCGCGTGCAGGCCCAGTGATATGGGGGTGCTTCGGGGTGCATTGCACCCCTAGACGGGTCTCAGTGCACCCCCAGTTGTCTCCTTTTATCCCGATGTTTACATAGTATTTATGATTTTTTTTTTGTGCACCCCCATGGATTGCAGCTGCACACCTCTGTATTTTCTCCTGACGCCAAGGCTGGGTACTCACTGGTGTTATGATCAGCTGGGCCAATTTAACTGACAAGAGACAAAGGTGATAGTTGTTTGGGGAAGTGTCTCGTTCATTTAGTTTTTAAAGTAAAATAAAGTGAAATATAGAGTAAAATATAGCCGTTATTTATTTTTAATTTTATTTTTTTGATATGTGTCACTGCAATTCCTAAGTGATTGAAATGCAGGATGTTAATTGGCCAAAGAATAAGAATAAGAAATACTTTATTAATCCCGAAGGAAATCTGAGAAGTGTGTTAGATGGAACTGTGTCCTTTTATTTCACGGGATAGCAATACCTGAAGAATGCAAGAGGCTCGGCAGCTAAATCAAACAAAACAGACGTAAGTGGACATTCCCATAGCCAAAAAAACCTCCATTTTAAAAACTGTAATCCTATTCATTTTATGAAACGTGAGACTTTGCCTCGATTATTGACAGTAATGCTTCCAAAGCACGGTCCCCTCTCCATTACTGATGAAGCTCCTGTATCTAAGGAGGTCTGAGCTTTGGTCCAAAGATAGTGGGAAGAAATGGGGAAAAAAACTGGCTGAAATCTGCTTTCTCCAGGTTAGGCCTCTGCTCATTTGCAGAGACAAAACAGACCATAGATATACTCTGTGAAGTATATCAGAATGCATTGACGTGTGAATGGAGAACATTTTGTTGTGAAATATTTCCCCACAACCACCAACGTGAATCAAGTCCCTAAGGACACTGAGCATGGTGATCCAATAATAGATATGGAATGATGAAAGGAAATATTTCGCATATTATACATGCATGATGATGTCACTCTTGGCAACACTCCCCTCTGCCTACCCTTTAACAAACCATAGCTGTCATTAATGAACTCATTCAGAAAAGAAGACAAAACAGAGCTATTCATAGACAATAGAGTGAGGCATTCACCTGCTCTCTCTTCCCTCCCCTGATACAGACACAAACCAAAAATAACGCCTGCACAAAGACAGGCAGCGTTCATTACGCACCTTGTTCAATTCACACAGAATCTGGGATCTTATAATGGGCTTTGAGCGAATTGTTGCCATGACATTGGGAAAACATAAACCCAACCGCTACGGACCTCATTAGATGTTTACGAGGTGTGTGGATGTTCGCACAATAAGACTCAAACGCTATTCCATCTCCTCCAGTCCAGTCATTTACTGCAGATACGTATCAAATATTAATATGCGACTAAGGACATGAAAGGTCGAATGAGCCTTTTTTCAGTGCATTAATACTGCGTGTTTGCCCTGCCGCTATGATTAGTTGATCAGGGAGAGATCATGTGGAGATTATCCGCTGATTCATAAGACTGCTGCTGCTACCTTCTGCATCTAGTCATTTTTTAAAAAATCAGTTTCGTTGCAGTAATAGTGTTTTTTTTTTTTTTTTTTTTTTTTTGTTGCTGTTCCACCTCCAGAGGGAAGAAGAGGCACCAATTCCTGGCCGTATCAAAGTACTAAGAAGAACATGTCAACAGAGTAGCACTAGAGTAGTGGCTGAATCAACAGCACTTCACTTTCCAATCTCTCTCGTGCTTTTTCTCTGCCCCTGGAGGCAGCACAATTAGGTTCACAATCACAGCTCTTGTCAAAATCTTCAAAGCCTCATTCATGACAATGGAAAAAAAAAAAAAACAAGTTAACACAGGAGCAAAAAAAACTAATATAACTGGTTTGGCCACCAATGTTTTCAGGAAAAAAATCTACAGATTTATCTAAGATGTACCACATTCACGTGAATGCAGGGGCAGGCAGCTCTCAGCATAAGGAAAACAGTCAAAAGCAGTTACTCAGAGCACTATCTACTAATACTATACTTAGAAAAATTGGATTGCCCTGTTTTAAGGTAAATCTGGAGACGGGAGGTACTGGAAACAAGAACTAGAGACAGACTGATTTCAAAACAGCCCTCTGAAAACCATGTTTCAAGGGCCCTCATTTCCAAGATGGATAGCTTAAAAAAAGTTGTTTTTTGAAGAAGCTGAATGGAAATCCAAATGGCAGACATTTTGCATTGTCCTGAAAAAGCCTTGGGTAGAAGATTAAAGATTTCATTATGTGCTCTTACCTCAGATTATAAAAGTTATTAAACCTCTGGTAATGTAGCACCTGAGAAACCTAGCTGTTGAACACCAAGGAACACGGATGTATAAAATGTTTTCTTAAGCTTGCTGACAGCTTGCCAGGTTTGAGTGACTGAAATGGCCGCAAGTTGTTTGCATCTCCAGAGGCCGGGGGGGGGGCAACAGGGAGATACCAGCGCATGCTGCTCTCCTTGCCTCTTCCAGTCCTGCATCGCCGGGCTTATAGCCCACGGCAGAGTATTGCACAGTATTATTGATGTACATGTGATTAGTTTGCCATTGAAAGATTCAGGAAGCTCGGTGCTAACAGCACCGATGCCATTAATGGTGCCTCTCTCTGCCCCGCACCGGACCCCTGCTCGTCCCATAGGCCACTGAATCCAGCCACATCTCTCGGCTAACAGGTTTATAACCATGGATGACTCTCTCTGGTTATTAAATGGATCATGTGCCACTCTCCAGCCGGCCTCACTTTGTTAGATTGCCGTAGGGCACTAATTCTCAATCCTGCTCCTGGGGGCCCCCAGCTCCGCACATTTTCCATCTTTCCCTGCTCTACCTACCTGACTGAACTCATCAGTGGCACTTTTGATTAGCTGAGCACACCTGATTTAATCAAGAGCATGTTAATCACACTAATCAGGTGTGTTTGGAGCAAGGATAGATAGAAGATATGCAGGACAGTGGGCCTCCAGGATTAGGATTGAGAAACACTGCCGTAGGGATGATGATTACTCGTACTGGTGCTCATCCGATACAGTACCACCTCCTTACTTTGGATGCAGTGTGTCCAAACAGGGGAGCTCCTTGCTGAGGTTGGACAGAAGAAGATAATTAAACCTATAGAGATCAAGGGAGTGGAGAAGGAGGCAAAAGAGTTTATCAAAATGTTGTTGCAAGTGTGCTTGCATATGCAGTTGTTGCAACCTGAACAAAGAGGATATATGTATGCAATTTTGCATCATGACAAACACCCACTACAAAGCATTTTTATGAACAGGTTCATTATTTGTAGAACAGACACTCATTTTTGCCCAAATCTATATTTGTAATATTAATTAATTATCTATTACATAGTTTTTAGTGTTTGATTGTAGTAAATTAAATTTGTATGTTTTTCCGTTGTATTATGTATGTGGTGTTCCTGCATTGGAGAGTGCCATGTAAAATGCTTGTCTGTTGTGTTTTTTTTAATCTTATATGCCATGGCCAGTGTTGTGTGCAAGTCTCCTTGTAAGATTAATGAAGTATAACTTAATGTAATCTAATGATCGATATGCATGGTTCTGGCTGGAGATGGATGAATAGAACCGTCTTAATGTATAAGCTGCAATCATCAGCCTGAGGCCTTTTTCACTCTTTGTCACTTAGGAATTCTTACTCAACGTGATTGGCCTGATTTTCAAGGCGATGCAAATGACATACACTGTGTGTATATATTGTCTGTATGTGTTGCATCTGTTGTTAAAGTAGCAAAAATATATATTTTGTTCCTGTGGGGTGTACATGGTCCTCCAACATGTTGTGTTGTGTTGTGTTGTGTTGTGTTGTGTTGTGTTTTTAAATTACGGCTTTACTTTTTATAATGTGTTTATGTAGACCTGTAGGCCTAATTGCACCTGCTGCAAATAACCTACATCCACAGGAGCATATGGAGAGAATCTCAAGAGGTTATCCTCAGAAATCAATAGCTTACGCACAAAGCAAAGAGCAAAATAGGTAGTCCTGCAGAAGCCAGATGATTCTGCCTGGACGGCTGTGGTTCAGCCAATCGAGTGCCGGTGTAGAATGTCTGGTATCGATTGACAGAGCAGTGCTGTGTGTTTGCGTTCCTCTTTGACCCTTTTCACTCTCTGCCGTTCTCCATGGCGACCACATGAACAAACAGGTAGCATGGACGTAATGTAATCATTCTCCCAATTTGCCAATTTGCCCTTGCTGGAACCTGAGAGTATAGATAAAAACAAATGCCTCACCCACAGGTCTGTTGGAAAGAATCCAAACAGGCCTAATGAGATGAAGAGAAGGCTGACCTGTGAACCGAGTTCGCCAGCCTGTTGTGTAATTCATGAAGTGAAGAGAAAACAATATGATTTGTGAATGAATTTTGCGGGGTCCTTAAGCACAGTAGGAAACGGCCTGAGGAATGGCTCATCGTGTTCAATGTGTCGCCAACAATGTTGAATTGGAACTGCAGATGCAGAATTGCATATTACCCTAAAACCGCAGTTTGAATGTGAACTGCCGTGCCATGTGGATATTGGCAGTTTTTGCCAACAAATGGAGCTGAAGGTGCCTCTGTGCAATGTACAGATAGTCGTGCTCGTGTACATCTTTGAAGGACAATTTTATTTTAAAGGGGACCACAAAACCATGAAAAACTAAATGAGCCTCAGGAGGGAGAGGTTTGGAACGTGCTCACATGCACAGGTCCCAATTCTGCCTTCTGAGATGGAAAAGGCATTAATTCTTATTGAAATATTTTATGATGCTAATACCAAGTTACTTAATGAATCAGGGTACACCCTCTCTTCACTTTTCATTAGTGCTTTGTAGTATATCCCATCGTCTCTCATAAATCAATGCTGAAACTTGTAACTAATGTGATAAAAAAATGTTAATCCAATGTTCCTGAGTCATTAACATGTCACATGTATCATCTTAATG
This sequence comes from Megalops cyprinoides, assembly GCF_013368585.1. Classification (NCBI taxonomy): domain Eukaryota; kingdom Metazoa; phylum Chordata; class Actinopteri; order Elopiformes; family Megalopidae; genus Megalops; species Megalops cyprinoides. The sequence continues at coordinate 36,178,717 of NC_050593.1, forward strand.
GCAAATTCCACAAATAAAAGGCATTCATTTGTGTCATTGGGGGTTTTTACCCACAATCCAGCTATCTCCAGCACCTCACAGTGAACTCGTGTGTGTGTGTGTGCATGTGGGTGTGTGTGTGTGTGTGTGTGCATGTGGGTGTGTGTGTGTGTGTGTGTGTGCATGTGGGTGTGTGTGTATGTGCATGCCAGTGTGTGTGCCTGCATATGTGTTAACTTTCCGCTGAGTCTCTTCCTTTGCCCCTCAAAGGCTGGCATCTCCTCCTGTCCCCGGCTTGGAGGTGACAGGGAGCCATATGGATGACTCTCCTCGCTGCCTCTGGGCACCCGTCAGACAGCCCCTGGGCGCCCATCTCCACCCCGGATCCATCAGACAGACATTACCGCGCAGCAGACTCCTGCATTCTGCTGATGATGCATGAGGCCACATATTCTGCCCATTTTTCATTTACATTTAGCCATTTGGCAGATGCTCTTATCCAGAGTGACTTACTGTACAAAAGTGCCTTCAATAGGGTTAGGCAATTACATCTCCTGAAACTTTATGGAAGTTTTCAGAAACTTTATGGAAGAAGTCAAATATTTATTTACTCCCACCTAGTTTTCCTGTAGAGTGGGTGTAACATTTATGTTCTTTTAATAGCACACCATTAATTTCTATTAGCAAAATTACAGCTATGAATCATTAAGTGACACAGGCATCTTGATCTCTGCTGTGTCCTTGTAATTACTCTGTTGAATGTCCTTTAACATGATCTCAGGTACTTGATCTCAGAGATTGTCACAAAGTGTTGTACATGTAGTATTGTGCATTTTCCAAAGGGTATCAAAAAACAAGATCCAGGCCAAGAGGGAAGAAATAAAATGTTGGACAGAAATTAAAATCTGTGAAAACATGAAGTGGATTTTTGTTACTTTATGATCTGAGACAGTTTTTTTGGCATTTTAGTGATAGGTAAAAATCGATAGTCTGTCTGAATCCAAGAAAGGCTCAATAGGGAATTGCTGTTCAGGTAAAATTAATTTTTGTCTATCAAACAGACACAATCTGAGTTTTCGCTTCTCAGATAGGAATAAAAGGTCAGAGATTGTGATTTTATAGCTTGGTTTGTGTTTTTAGTGATGTGATTCATGAAAAAAAAAAAAAAACAGGAGAAAAAAAACCACTGAATGACGCACAAAATCACAGTGACACCTTTGGGAGCTGATTAATGTGGTGTAAATTTGCAGAGGCTGTTCGTATCGGAGCCCCCTGACAGTGCACTGGCAAACTGCGTTTCCTCACATAAATAAGATTAATGGACTCTCTGCCGCTGTTTTCAGGTGCATCCAGAACAGATTCTGGACGGAGCCTCGTAAAGTCCTGCCTCACAGGGTCGCACTCTGACTGCATGCTCAAGAGACACGGACAGGAGACTAGGGGAATAGCAGTGAGGAGACCAGCACTTCCACATCATTCAGTCAAAAATAGAGCAAGCACTTCAGTCTGAGGGATTTTTAACTTGACTTGTTACAGTAGGAACAGTTTGGGTCAACTAGGGGGACCAGGACAGTTAAACTAACACAGACAGCATTTCACATTATGTGCCAAGGATATTAATTCTGGAAGCAATTCACTGAGAAAACTGATCATTTTATGCCAGATTGTCTTTGATGTTCTGACAAAATAAGGTACACAAGGGCCTCTCAAGCCCTATCAGCTGCCAAAAAAATATGTAGCATTGTATTAATTCAAGTATGACTGCATGCAGATACTCTCAGGTTAGCAATCACAGTGGTCGGCCCCCAGAATAAAAGAGGAAATATTATGCAGCATGAAGCCTTTGGGTATCATTTGCGAAATAATGGATCATTTTTGTGTTACAAAGGCTCGCTGCCTGTTTCAAAACTTAATAGGTGAGTGTCTAATTTGAATTTTTGTCACTTATCCAAATGGAATTTTCGCCTTAGATCAGGGAATCTGGTGTACAGAGCACAGAGAAATCCAGTTTTTGTAGCGATCGTTATAAAAACTAGGGAATAAACCAGGGCAGCATTTTTCAAACATTTCTATTTTAAACCAGCCCACAACTGTTTCCCAGTCCCCACTGGGTCATTGCAGCGAAAGTAAAACGGAAGAGAAGTCAGGGGTAGGAAAAGCACTACACCTTGCACAAACGGCACACACCTAATTTTTCTTCCCTCAGAAATAGCTGGCACGTTAACTTCAAATGCACAGCCAGCTGACAACCAATTAATCAAGCTTATTTCCTAAAGTCCTGAATAAAACGAATGAGTAATGTGCAGAGATTGTTGACAAAGTTACTTTTCCTGTTTGGAAAATAGTGGAAAAACTCAATTTAGGAGCTGAGATTAATTTGGATCACAGCCTGCTTTTACAGAGATTTTTTTTTTATCCTTAAGTGGAAATGTACCATTTTTTTTCCCTTTATACATCAATGCTGATTTTCTGACAGTTATCTTTTCTGAAGATTTGGGGAAGCCAAACTTTCCTATGCTGTAGAATCGAAGTCTGCCACAAGTGTACTCATTAGTTTTACATTTATAATTCTATACTCAGAGAAACATGGAGACCCACAGGTCTGTCTTATCATTGTCTGCTCTCCACCTCTGCAGTTTGAACCACAAGAGGACATAAAAGATGTATGTCTACATTCTGATTGACTCAATCAACTACTACACTTTGACTTTTCTGAAGCTTTAAGTGCCTGGAACCTGACCAGGACATCTGAGTGTACATGTGCCCCATTCTCAGTCTCTGTGATGATGTAATCACATTAGCAATCCGTTTCCCATTACTTCCACAGTAATGATGTCATAACCCCTGACACCAACCAGTGTATAGGGGGAGGTACCTGTGCTGCCTGTGTTGTATTACATTCTGACCCTGGAACCAGTCAGGTGATGGGGGAGGGTGCAGTGGAATGCCTGAGGTGAAAGAATTAATTGTTACATATTTAAATTTGTTTTAGGAAAGGAAAATGGCACCAGTCTAAAATGTGATGGGAACCTACTGAAATTCTCTTGCTGCAACAGCAGCACTCAGCTGCTTCTGTTTGGTTTGCCTATTCTTGGGCTTCTAAAAAAAATAAAAACGTGCTTTAAACTTTCCGAACAAATAAAATGAAATAAATCATCCATTATTAATCACCACGCTTATCTGGGACACACCTGGTTCTAAAAAAAAAAAACATCCACCTGGGCGAGGTAGGAAGAGGCAAGCGATGCAAGGAGCAGGAGGGGTGTTTCCGCTCGGGCGCTGTGTTAGCATGCAGGTCGTCTCCCGGTAAAACGCAAAGGGCAGACGACACGCAGGGAGAACGTGCCGTTAATCCGCTGGCCCTCGGCCACTAGAGTGTTCTGCTGGACTCCATCCAGGCCAGATCCAGCCCCCCTTCCCCCCGCCTCACCTCTTTGCGACAGGTTCCTGCTACCTGCAGTCACACTTCCGTGCCTCAGGAAAGGTCAGGAAACGGGTTCGGCGTCCCCAAAACACTCGCCCCTCCCCGAGTTGGGAAGGGGCGCTTAGCTGAGGAAATGCTCAGTGACCTGGAGTGCTGGCATCTCTCGCACGGATATGCTGTGAGCAGAAGCGAAGGGCTTCAGAGTGAGACTAAATGGTATCTCGCGTTCTGGTGCGTTTTACAGGGAGAGGGGACCCTCTGAAAGGACTGGCAGTGCTACAAAAAGCTGACTCAAAGGGCTGTGAAAAGACAGCACCTGTAATCACTCAGAGGCAAGTCAGGGAGCCACACTTACACTCCCACTGCACTAAAACTAATGAAAAGATCTTATGCACTGCCAATATTCCTGTCGACAGAGCAGCTTCCATCAAACGTATGAGGCGCAAGAGATGGAAAAACTCACCATGGTACACACTGTAAGAGATAATTGAGTAGCCTAATTTCTGACATTTCTTTAACACGGTCCAACTATTTACTCCCTCAGAAGAATTCAATATATAAATGAATAAACCATCTGTATTTGGAGATGATTCATCCTGAAGTATTACATTTCCACAAATAACCTATATGTAATAAACACTATGAAAACGTACACATGCAGTAAATATCAACACAATAATTCACTGCGATCAAATACTTCACCTTGCCATAGCCTACCCTACCATTTCCCTGCCAGTTGCTTGTACATAGCTTATAAATTTGTTAGAATAATTCCCTGCTCTCCACTGAAGAGCAGGCAATGCTGAACTAATGAGTGGAATAATAAGATGCCCCCCCCAGCAGTTCAGATTTGCTACAATGCGATACTCTGTATTGCACACTTCAACATGATTCATAACCCTTTCAGGTCCATCTGAAATAATCCCTCGATGATTCATACTGACCCAAATGACTGCAATCATGCAGAACTGATATTTTAGCTGATTTCATGCTTTGCGGTCATGGGGGCAGGTCAAACAATGTACTTATCAATAATACATATTCCAATGTGTTAATCTCTGTAAATTAAAGGTGAATGGTGCTGAAACACAAGCAGTTTTAACTGGGGCTCCATTTTCTTTGGTTAAAATAAATTAAAATCTTATCTTTTATTTATTTAATCATTTACTAAAACAATACCTACTGGTCAGCGGGGAAAGGATGATGGGGTTTTGATGGATATGAAAAGGGGGTGGAGGGGCTGATTTGTCTTGTGTATAATATGAAGATAAAATCAATAAAAAGGGTACACTCATAATTTCAGTCAACAAACAGTTAGTCCAAAGGGTAACTGAGGATTGCAATTTTAATTTCATTTATGAATAAGGCCATAGCAGTATTTTTTTTTTGTTCTGGTTCACCATTTTGCAAAGAACTGGAAAAGGTCCTTGGGACAAATTTTGCAAATAGCCATGGAAACTCTACCTCTGTGTTAAATAGACTACCTGTGCTTCCCTCTTTGAATCCTGTTGCCGCTCAAACAGAAAGCCAGCCCTAAGTGTTTTCTGTTAAAACTCAAAACACAAAACCAGACGCAATGCTGCAAGGACTGAGACTGGAAAAAAATCTATTATTTACTGTGACGCCAGCTTTCCAGACATTATTATGAAACCTTATCACTAGAAATGCGTGACTCAGAGTTTCATTTCTGCAGGGTCATACATGGTAAAATATGATTTCCTTCAGATCTTTTTTTTTTTTTTTTTTTTGCCTTTTTTCACAGCAGACTGTTCTTTCATCCATCAAGCATTGTGCAGCTTTCAACAACACCTCAAAAAAAAACACAGACATGAATAAATAAAATTGTGCACCCAACTAGCTTCCTCTGGCAAAGACATCTGAGATGAGAGGAAGCAAACAATGACGATGAAAAGCAGAGAGGTTAGCGGAGGCGGACTGAGAGTGCACTCAGCACCAGCTTTACAGACACTGGGCGATGCTGCGGGAGACCCCATCCAAACATCATGACCCCCATCCAAACATCATAACAAAAAAAACATCATGACCCCCATCCAAACATCATAACAAAAAAAGCTCTCATCCTGACTGAACAAAGAAACCAAAACATACACACATTTGATAATAACGATTAAGAGAAAAGTATCCCAGACAAAATCCTTTAAAAAGTCTTTATTTTAAAAAGCT